>NC_135649.1:85527410-85532410 GCF_053574225.1 Canis aureus | reverse complement strand
TATATTTCTTTATGTAGGTGTCACACCTTTATTTAAGCAGAGCACTAGTTTTGGATAGTCAGGCTATCTTCAAACTTTCCTTTTCTAAACAGTGCTACATTGAGTGTACTTGTCATGCATTTTTAAGCTTAAAGAACTTTCTGTGTAAATACTGAAAAATACTGTTTTAACGAGTAAAATTTTATGCCCATTTGTCTCAAATATCACATTATAGTAAATCTCTTTAGATGAATGTTTATTTCTTACCTTCTCAAACTTCTTAAAGGGCTTCATCCTGGGGTTGATTGCCATTGACCAGGAATCTATCTTTGGCTAGACAGCAGTTCTGAGTTGGTCTAGTCATTTCAGGACAAGGTTGCTTAGAATAGTGAGCTTGAGCTGGTTTCTTAGATATGCCTTTGACTGTATTCTCCTTTCTTCTTCTTCTAGCACTTGGAACAGCTCCGTGCAAATAGAAATAACTTAAATCCAGCACAGAAACTGATGCTGGAACAGCTGGAAAGTCAGTTTGTCTTAATGCAACAACACCAAGTGTGTATAGCATTTTTTTCCCCTAAAATTTGTTAGAATTTTGAGTATTTTTCTTGACTAAAACATCCTTTTAGAGCATGTTCATGCCCACTTCTTTCTGCCAGTATTTGGTGGAATTTAGTAATCTTACTTCTTAAACTACTAATAATGGACAGAAATTTTTAGGTAAAAACAGCTGTAAATTTAATTTTGAGCATAAGACTGGGTATTTTGTTATGTATTTACATGCTATTTTGCCTGTGTTCCAAGAGTTTATTCATATTATTGAATACTTAACAAACTATCCTAAACTGAGGTGAGATTTTTTAGGACTTGTTTAGTTTGGAGGGTCTGGCATATAAATACACTAGAATGAAAATTTGATAACCCCTGTTTTGTGCTTAAGGAAAAAGACCTATAAATTCCAAAGTTTTCATAATTTTCAGCTGCTTTCTTTTATCATTACTAAAGAGATGTTTCTCAAAACAGATTTCTGCTTTTCTGAGGAAGCTAATCTAAATATGAACAAACAAAATTTCTTGTTTCTAAAACTGTATTTTTCAACCTAGAGAAATTAAATGTTAGGGTAAAATCAGAGATTACCTGGTTATACACCTTCATATTCCAGTTCTCTACCTTATGGGCCACACTACAGCATTTATTTTTCATTTGCTTTTTCACAGATGAGACAAACAGGAGTTGCACAGGTACGATCTACTGGAATTCCTAATGGGCCAACAGCTGACTCATCACTGCCTACAAACTCAGTCTCTGGCCAGCAGCCACAGCTTGCTCTGACCAGAGTGCCTAGCGTCTCTCAGCCTGGAGTCCGCCCTGCCTGCCCTGGGCAGCCTTTGGCCAACGGACCCTTTTCTGCAGGCCATGTTCCCTGTAGCACATCAAGAACGCTGGGGAGTACAGACACTATATTGATAGGCAATAATCACATAACAGGAAGTGGAAGTAATGGAAACGTGCCTTACCTGCAGCGAAACGCACTCACTCTACCTCATAACCGCACAAACCTGACCAGCAGCGCAGAGGAGCCGTGGAAAAACCAACTATCTAACTCCACTCAGGTAATAGAAGGACTAACTGCCTTGTTGGCTCCTCACATAATAGTTGTCTTTATTTGATATTATGTATTTTGAGAGGAAAAGAAATAGAAGTTTGAAGAACTGTTTTTATAAGCATTTTACAGTACTATAATGTTATTAGCTACATTTTGACTCCCTATACACACATACACACACACACACACACACACACACACACACAAATATGTTTTCTTCTCCATTATAAAATTCTCTCCCATGCACACGCACACATACACACCCACATAATCTTGGAACTTCCCCCCCCCCCAAAAAAAATAGATCATACAGTCCCCAAAAATTTACTATTAATTTACAATGGCATAAACATTTATGTAATGCTACTTAGTTCATTTCTACATATATTACCTACTTAAGATCAGGTGCTTATGCTAAGTTTTAGATATTCACTGTGGTGGGTGAAAAAGACCATTAGAGAAGCGGTTACTATAAATTACTGTGAAGCATAACTTT
This sequence comes from Canis aureus, assembly GCF_053574225.1. Taxonomy (NCBI): domain Eukaryota; kingdom Metazoa; phylum Chordata; class Mammalia; order Carnivora; family Canidae; genus Canis; species Canis aureus. The sequence goes on along the minus strand of NC_135649.1, from coordinate 85,530,332 downwards.
GGTGAAAAGTGTTGCCAGAGTACCTAGGAAGGCACATAAACTAAGATGTTGGAGTCTCCAGAAATTAGAGAATTTGGGAGTGGGGAGAGTTGGTAAAGTGCTCCTAGAGTATAGATTATGAAGAAGGAGGGGTGAAATATGAGGCTGAGGAAGGTAGAGAAAGTTGCCTATCTGTCTCAAAGGCAAAGTGGAGCCCTTGAAGTTTTCAGAACAGAATAATGGATTTCATGAACATTATTTCTATCAAAGATACCTGCCATATTTTACTCAGTTCACTGTTAGACATATAATTTCTTAGTTTTTACTTCTAAATATTCATGCACATAGTTTCCCCTATGTTTTGGATTGTTTCCATGGAACAGGTGTTTCAAAGTAGAACTGAAGGGTCAAAGAGTAAGCATCAAAAAAAAAAAAAAATTTGCCAACACACATTGCCAAATTATTTGTACTTTTATTAGTCCATTTTAAGAAATATTTGACTTACTGCTAGTTAGCCTTATGTTATTGATCAAACTGAGATAATTTCCTTTTCTAAGACTTTGAAGTTTATTCTTGAGGTACTACTGTTGCTGGGACCATCCCTTCTATTATGATTAGAAGTTTAATTTATTCTTAAATGTTGAGCACGTACTATGTCCATGTCCTATTTCAGGTTCTGGGGATAAATCCACAAACACACAAAAATGTCTCAATTCATGCAAGTTAAAAAACAATAAAACAGTCTATATAGAACATTAGGTAATGATCTGATTAGTTCTCTGGAAAAGTGTATTAGAAAGAGGAGCTGGGGAGCACTAGAGATCAGTGGTAGAGGATTCACAGGAAGGTCCGGGAAGGCTTCACTGGAAGGTGACGTGAATAAAGACCTGAAGGAGTTATAGAAGTGAGCCTTGAAGGTATTTGTGATAAGAATTTTACAAGTCCAGGGAACAGCAACGAGCAATAGGCCCTATGGTAGAGAGTGTATTTTGCATTTTTTGAGTCAAATCAAGGTGGCAAGCATGGCTGAGCCAGGCCAACAAAGGGTGAGAAGGGAGGTAAATGTCCAGCTGGAAACAAGCTGGCTAAATCATGTTCAGCCTTGTAGGCCATTTTAAGGGTATTGAATTTTATTGTGTGTTACATGAGAAATTGTAGGGGAGTTTTGAGTGGAGGAATAACATGTTCTGACTTAGTTTTTAACTAGATCTTCTCTGGTGTTCTGTGGATAGACTAAAGGAGGCAAAGGTAAAAATGATATGACCGATTTGGAGATATATTGCTGTAATCCAAGATAAGAGGTGGTGGTGGCTAGATCCAGAATGGCAACAGTAGAAGCGGTCAGCTTTTGGATTCATTTGGAAGTTAGAACTGATGGGATTAGCTAATAGAGTGGGGTGTGAGAGAGGGGAGTCCAAGCTAGCCTGACTCAACTCAAGGGATGGATGAGTCTGGGTGAGATCACCATGCAGGAGGTATAGAGGGGGTAGTGAGTAGATGGAGGAAGAAGATTCAAGACTGTGAGCCTTAGAGCATTCCAGTGTGATAGGTCAGGAAATTGAAGAACTAGTAAAGAAGATTAGAAGGGGAGTGACCTGTGAGGTGGTAGTAGGAGATCTAGGAGAATGTGAGTGATTCCCTGGAAGCCAAGTGAGGAAAATCTTTTAAGGAAGAAAGCATGATCAAAGTATAAATCATGTAGTGCTCCTAGGTCTAGGTTGAAGACTGGGAATTGACCATCTGAGGTATTTGGTGACATTGCTGGGACCAAGAAGAACTAAGGCTAAAAATCTACTCCATGACCACGACCTGCTTTTGTTACTGTTTTTGTTTTTACAGCCCACAAATGAAGAAGGAATTTTTCATTTTTAAAGCATTAAAAAAAAAAAAAAGAATGTAACAGAGACTGTATGGCCCTAATATTTGCTGTGTGACACTTTACAAAAAACGTTTGGATAACAACAATTTTGGTGAATTGGTGGGGGCAAAAGCCTAACTGTAGTTGGCTTCAACACTAAAATGGAAGGAGAGAAATTGAAAGCAATAAATACAGACCGTTCCAACACAGAGACTTTAAAGTCATGTGGGCTGTGCACTACACAGTGTCAGAGGTACCATCCTCATAGATCATGACATAAAAAGGAAGGAGAGAAACAGTGGTAGCTGAAGGGGAAGTGGGATTAACAGTTGTTTTTTGTTTTAAATGTAAGTTGGAAGAAATAAGAAAGAAATTTGGAGGGTAGGGCAGTGAAAGCTAATGGGCAGGGTTTGGTAGAGAGGGAGATATTAACACAGGAGAAAGAGGAGAGAATTCTTAGAGTAGATGAGAGGATGGGATTTTGGGGGTTCTGGGTCTTTCAACATTAAAAGATTGTTAAAAAGATAACACGTAATTTTTGTTAGAATGCCTATAGTGCTAAGGTATCATTGGCAGTTAATAAATGAGGACCTGTGTTACTATTGTAACTTATGATTCTGTTATTCTTTATTATGTCTAATTCCCTGACTTGCTTAGATTTTCAGTAAATACTCTTTTAACTCCACTTTGGAAATACTGCTGTCTTTTAAAAACATAATTCCAATGAAAGAACCTTCAGTTAACAGGCCATGAGGCCTCTGTGTATGACAGAATACTAAGTGGCAGAGAGCCACAGCCTTGGTTTCACAGGCTCCCAGGCCAGTCAGTGTCCGTAGAAGCTTTATAATTTGGTAATGCAGTTGGGAAAGTTGTCTAAAAAATCTCATTGAATTGGATTCTAGGTCAGAAGTTTCCTAAATGAGGTTGCTGCATGACCACCGTAGCTGGGGAGCTTCTATCTCTGGTATTAATATAATTAAGGAGGCTTTTTCAATACTATCTTTTACATAAACTTCTTCGGATACTTTTCTCAAGTTGTAATGAAAGCTAGACCATTGATAGACTTGTATGGTGTATTTACCTTT
>NC_135649.1:80084536-80229810 GCF_053574225.1 Canis aureus | reverse complement strand
ACCTATTTCTTAATTTTCTCAAAACACAAACACACATGTGTTTGTGTGTGTGTGTGTCTGTGTGTGTAGAGAAAGAGATTTTAAAAGTTAAATAATACTAGCATTGAATAAAACTAAGAATCATTTGATTCTAAATCCACCCCCTCCGCACCCCCCACACACACTGTGCCCCATCACTCTTCCTACCATAAACACCACACTCTTCCTACTGGCTCCCTCAGACAAATACTTTCAACTTGCATCTGCTTCTCTTGGGACTTACCATGATATTTGCAAATCACAGGCTTATAATGATGGTGCTAGGTTTCAAAAATGGTCACAAGTGAGACTTCTGGTTTCAGCTCCAATATATAAAACAGGGTAGAAATCACCAATCCCTCCTTAAAAAAGAGAACACTGCAAAAAAGTGCATCAACCTTCTTTTTTTTTTTTAAACTTATCAGAGAACTATGGTGGCAGGGCAAAACACCACATAAGATCTCGAGAGAGAGTTGAATTCAGACTGTTCAAACTGAGATCTGCTTTCCTGGATCAGATTCCTCTGCAGTCATAAACTGCTAAGAGTACTTAAATGGTACATAAGTTGAATTGCTCGAAGCTGAGTGTGGACTAACAGGAGAGCGAGAATCTGCTTCCCCTACTACATCTCCACCCTGTGCCCACCCCACCCCCATTCACCCACTGAAGTCTTAGGCAGAAGCTACATGTTTATGGTCTTTCACTCCAGGAAATGGATTTTCAGGGTGAAGTTCTGAGAAAAGATGCCCTAGTTTTTCTGACTGGGAGAGAGGAGGAATAATCATTGTCAAAATACCCCCAGAGCCTTCTCCATGACAGAGGCCTACTCTCCAGGGGAAACACTTTGCTAGAGCTTTACCCTAGGTGGAAGAAGGGTATTCCTCCCACACAGCACCCCCCCACACACACACACACTTCCTGTCTCACCTAAGGGAAACAGAGTAGGCAACAGGGGTGAAGCCTTCCAGGAACTAATCTGAGAATACTGCAGCCAGGGGAAGGACAGAAGGCATGGGAGAAGGTGACGCCACTGAAGATATACCTGTGAAGGTTGCAGCCCAGAGACACGGCCCCCACTAAAAGATAAGAGATTTAATCATGAAACTATAGAATTCCCTCCCTCCCCCCCCCACCACCTTACCACTACCATCCATGGGGTTCCAGAGAAATAACTGTGGATTATATCTGAAAGCACTGCACAACCACAGATTTTGATAGTTAATCATAGTTACCCACCAAATTAATCATAGTTATTTTATTTTTTAAAAAGATTTTATTTATTTATTAATGAGAGATACAGAGAGAGAGAGAGGCAGAAACATAGGCAGAGGGAGAAGCAGGCTCCTCAAGGGGATCCCGATGTGGGACTCGATCCCGGGGCCACGGGACCATGCCCTGAGCCAAAGAGAAACATTCAACCGCTGTGCCACCCAGGTGCCCCTATGATTAATTTGTTAAGGGCTCTAATGGAAAAATCGGCAACATGCAAAAGCTGATGGGTAACATATGCAGAGATGGCAATTCTGAGCAAAAATTAAAAGGAAATACTAGAAAACTAAAACACGACAACAGGAATGAGGATTTGTCAGTAGACTCAGCACAATGAAGGAAAGAACTGAGGAGCCTGAAGATCAGAAAGTTTTATTGACCTATGACCTAATGGAAATGCTAAGAAGTAAAAAGAGAAACTGAAAAAAAAAAGCCATAACTGAACATCCTGCCGTGTGAAATTGGAAAAAGTTTCACATATTAATCCAAATTCCATAAAAGGAAAGAAGCAGAGATAACAGAGAAGAAGGAAAGTTGGAAGCACTAAGGGCCAAGAGCTGCCAAAATAAATGACAGACACCAAAGCACAGACTTGGGAATCTTAGTGAATACCAAGCAGCATATATACACACACACCCTTAGACTTTTTATATTCAAACCGTATTAAAAAACTAAAAGAGAAAATGTTGAAAGAACAAACTAGAAGAGAAAAACATCTTACCCGTAGAAAAACATGAATAAGAATTACAGCTGACTTCTCGTCACAACCCTGCATGCAGAGGGGTAGAGTGAAATGAAATATTTAAGGTGTTGATTGAAAAGGAAAAACCACCTACCTAGAAATCTATTTCCAGTAAAACAGGAACACAAGAAGGTAAAGACTCTCAGACAAACAAAAGTTGAGCAAATTCATCTGCAGGAAACCTGCCTCACAAGAAACGTTAAGAGATGTTCTTCAGGCAGAAGGAAAATAATATGGGTCAGAAACATGGGTCTAGGGATCCCTGGGTGGCGCAGCGGTTTGGCGCCTGCCTTTGGCCCAGGGCGCGATCCTGGAGACCCGGGATCGAATCCCACGTCGGGCTCCCGGTGCATGGAGCCTGCTTCTCCCTCTGCCTGTGTCTCTGCCTCTCTCTCTCTCCTCTGTGACTATCATGAATAAATAAATAAAAATCAAAAAAAAAAAAAAAAGAAACATGGGTCTACCTAAAGAAAGGAAGAGACTCGTGAAGTAAAATGGAGGTGAATTAACATCTTTTATGGTTCTCATTCTTGTGTCATCTAAAAGAGGACTGTTCTCTAAAACAGGATAGCACAATGTATCGAATGATCATAGCACACGGATAGGTGAAAGACAGAAGTATCCCAAGCAATGGGAGGGAGGAATTAGGAATACTCTGTGATAAGGTACCTGCACTACACATGAAGCCATATACTATTATCTGAAGGTGGACTTGGCTTAGTAAAAGTGTATATTCTAAACTCTAGGGCAACCGCTGAAAATAGTTTGAGAAGCAGTATAAGCAATACGGTAAAAGAGGGGAAAACAGGCGCAAATATCAATCCGATTATACCAATCATCACTCTAAGTGAGAATGGCTTAAGGACACCCACTAAAGACAGAGATTTTCTGAGTGGACAAAAGAAAGACCCAAGTATAAGCTGCCTGCAAGAACCTCACACTCAACATCAAGACTCAGGTAGCTTAAGAAGTAAAGGAATAGGAAAAGGTTTACCATGCTAACACTAAGCCAAAGCAAGACGCAGGAGCTACATTAATTTCAGATAAAGCCGACATTGGAACAATGAAAACTGCCAGGGATAGGAATAAGGAGGGGCATCACATAATGATTAAGGAGTCAATTCTCCAAGAGGACATAACAATCCTAACTGTGTAAGCCCCTAATCACAGTGTTAAACAGCATCAAAATGTTTGAGGCAAAACCTGGTAAAAGTTCAAAAAGAAATGCATAAATCCCTGACTGCAGTGAGAGATTTCAACACCCCTCTGCCACTAATTGGTAAACCAAGCAGGCAGACAAGCAGATACCAAAAAGATACCGACAACCTGAACAGCATTATCCATCAACTCGATCTACTTGACTTGTATAGAACACTCCACTCAACAAGAGTGGAATCCGTAGCCTCTCAAGCTCACGGGGAACATTCACAAAGATAGATCATATGTGGGGACAGAAAGCACAACTTTACAAATATAAAGGAGTAGGAGTCCTACAAAGTAGGTTCTCACACCGCAATGGAATTAAGCTAGAAATCAACAACAGAGAAGTAGATGGATAAGCTGCCTAGGTTTGGAGATGAAACAAAACATTTCTAATCGGCACATGGATGAAAGAAGGAAGCTCCAGAGAAACCGAAAGACGTTTTGAACTAAATTAAAATGAAAATTCAAAAGTATTGTGATACAGCAATAGCATTGCCTCAGAGGGAAATGAAATTTAGAGCATACATTCAGGTACTGGAGAGGAAGAACTCTTTTATGTTCTAAACTCTTTTATGATTTTATGATCTAAAATCATAAACCTCACGAAAGTAGGAAAAGAGACCAGTTTAAGCCCAAAGTAAACAGAAAGAAATATATCATAAAAATCAGAGCAGAAGACAATGAAATCAAAAGCAGGAAAACCATAGCAAAAATTCAATGACAGGGATCCCTGGGTGGCGCAGCGGTTTGGCGCCTGCCTTTGACCCAGGGCGCGATCCTGGAGACCCGGGATCGAATCCCACATCAGGCTCCCAGTGCATGGAGCCTGCTTCTCCCTCTGCCTGTGTCTCTGCCTCTCTCTCTCTCTCTCTCTCTCTCTCTCTCTGTGACTATCATAAATAAATAAAAATTTAAAAAAAAAAATTCAATGACACCAAAAGCCGGGTTCTTAGCAAAGGCCAATAAGAGAGGCAAACCTCTTTCTGGCCAAGAAGAAAAAAAGGGGAGAAGACACAACTTACCAATATCTGAGTGGAAAGAATGGACATCACTACTGATCTCATAGGCACTAAAATGATAATAAAAAGGAATGCCACTGGCAATCCTATGCCTGCAAATTTGAACCAGTAGAGGGAATGGCCAGATTCCTTGGAAGACACTATCAAATCTCACACGGAAAAATAGATAACCCGAACAGTTACGTATTTATGCCCAGGGCCCAGACTTTTTCCTTGGTGAATTCCAAACAAACACTTAAAGAAAAAAAAATGATTCCAATTTTCCACCATCTCTTCCAGAATGTAGAGGCAGAAGAACATTTCCTAACTCGTTCTCTGAGGTCTGCATTTCCCCTAATAGCAAGACAGACAAAGATGATGCAGACCATGATCTCTCATGAACATTGTCATAAAATCCCTCAACAACACATCAGCAAATCGAATCCAACAATGCATGCAAAGAACTGTACACCACAAACAAATGACATATCTTTCAGGCACACAAAACCAGTTCAACATTTGAAAATCAACAAATGTAGTTCACCACATCAACAGGCTAAAGAACAGAAATCATATGATCATATCAATCGATGCAGAGAGCATTTGATAATTCAACAGACTTCATGTGAAAAGCTCTCGGTAAACTAGGAATGGAGGGGAACATCCCTAACCTGATGAAAAAGATCTGGGAAAACCCTACAGGCAACATCAGGCTTAAGGATGACAGTCAGACACTTCCCCTCGAGATAAGTCTGCTGTCATCACTCCTATTCAATATGTATTAGAATCCCAGCTTGTTACATAAGAACGGAAAGAGGAATTAAAAGGTGTACAGATTGGAAATGCTGAAATACCACAATTTTTATTTGCAGCGGACACAATTATTTACATAAAAAATACCAAGGAATCTACAAAAAAACCGTTGCATTAATAAGGGAGTTTAGTACGGCCCCCACGATATAAGGTACAATATACACATGGCAATTCCTTACCTACATATGAACACTGAACAATCAGAATTTGATAGTTTTTTAAATTACTTAAAAAAATAACTCATCAGGTCTTTAACATATCCATTTCTGAGTCTTTTCTCACTTATAGTTACTAGGTGTTGCGTTTTTTGTTTTTTGTTTTTTGTTTTTGTTTTTGTTTTTTAGTTCCAGTGTAGTTAACATACAGGGATATATTAGTTTCAGGTGTACAAGAGAGTGATGCAACAATTCCATGTATTACTCAGTGCTCATCAAAATAAGTGTACTCTTTAATTCCCTTCACCTATTACACCCGACCTCCACTTGTTAATAGTCTGTTTCTCGGTTTGTCTCTCTTTTTTTCCTTTGTTCATTTGTTTTGTTTCTTAGATTCCACATATGAGTGAAATCTATGATATTTGTCTCTCTCTGACTGGCTTATTTCGCTTAGCATAATACTCTTTACATCCATCCATGTTGTTGCAAATGGCAAGATTTCATTCTTTTTTATGGCTGAATAATATTCCAGTGTGTGTGTGTGTGTGTACATGGATTCTTCTTCTGGGGTTCTGTATAAAACACACACACACACACACACATACATAGTGTATGTGTGTATACATACATATCTTCTTTATCCATTCATCTATCAATGAACATTTGGGCTCCTTCCGTAATTTGGTTATGGCAAATAATGCTGCAATAAACACAGGGGCACATACATCCCTTTGACCTAGTGTTGTCATATTCTTTGGGTAAATACCCAGTAGTGCAATTACTAGATCATATGGTAGGTTCTATTTTTAATTTTTTGAGGCCCCCTCCATACTGCCCTTCCACAGCGGCTACACCAGTTTGCATTCCCACCAACAGTGCTAGAGGATTCCTTTTTCTCTACATCCTCGCAAACACTTGTTGTTTCTTATGTTTTGGATTTTAGCCATTTGGACATGTGTGAGGTGATAGCTCATTCTGGTTTTGATTTGCATTTTCCTGATGATGAGTGATGTTGTGCATCTTTTCATGTGTCAGTTGGTCATCCGTATGTCTTCTATGAAGAAATGTCTGTTCATGTCTTCTGCCCATTTTTTAATTGGATAAAGGGTTAGTATCCAAATAACACCCCCTGCCCCCAAATAACCGTTTACAATAGCAACCCTACATATGAAGTACTTAGGTATAAATATAACAAATATACGCAGGATCTGTTTGTGGAGAACCACAAACAATGATGTAGAAATCAAAGAAAATCTAACTAAAAGGAGAGATATTTCATACACATGGACTGGAAAACCCATACTTGTTAAAATTTCAATTCTTCCCAGACTTACCTATAGAAACAACAGAATCCCCATCAAAATTGCAGCAAGCTCTCTGAAGATATTGACATCCCAATCTAAAACTTGTATAGAAAACCAGAGGCTCTAGAATAGATAACACAGGGCAGCCCTGGTGGCTCAGTGGTTTAGCGCCGCCTTCAGCCTGGGGTGTGATCCTGGAGACCCGGGATCGAGTCCCACCGTCAAGCTCCCTGCATGGAGCCTGCTTCTCCCTCTGCCTGTGTCTCTGCCTCTCTCTCTGTCTCTCTGTCTCTCATGAATAAATAAATAAAATCTTTAAAAAATAGAATAGATAACACTTCTTTCTGGAAAAGAAGAATAAAGGTCCAGGACTCATATTATCTGATTTCAAGGCTTACTATAAAGCTGTAGTAATCAAGACAGTGTGGTATCACCAAAGAATTGACACAGAGTTTAATGCATCACAGCAGCAAACCTGTAACAGACTTGCACAAATATGACTTAGTTGAACTTGACAAAGGTACAGGCACAATTTGATGGAGAAGGAATAGTCTTTTCAATAAATGGTGCTGGAACAATTTGGAGTCCAAGGCCATAAAAGTTTAACCTAGCCCCAGATCTGACACTTTTACACAAATTAACTCAAAAAGGAACAAGAGCTTATATTTAAAATTCAACTATAAAGTATCTTCCTTCCTTCTGAAGGAAACATAGGAGAAAATCAACATGACTTTGTGTTTGCTGCTGAGCTTTTACACAGAACACCGTAAGTAGAGCCCATGAAATAGAAGAAAAAAGAAAGAAAAGAAAAAAAGAAGAAAGAAAGAAAGAAAGAAAGAAAGAAAGAAAGAAAGAAAGAAAAAGCAAGCTGAGTTGGACTTTATTAAAAATAAAAAACAAAAAAAATTGATCTCCAACAAAAAAAAATTTTAAAAATAAAATGTAAAGGATGACTCTGGGTGGAACCACAGAGTGCCATAAAAGCCAAAAAAAATTAAAATTAAAATTACAAAAAATAAGAAACCTTGCACTCTGCAAAAGAGGCTGTTAAGAAATGAAAGGCAATCCAGAGACTGGAAGAAAAATATTTGCAAAACTCATGCCTGAGGGATGCCTGGGAGGCTCAGCCATTGGGTGCCTGCCTTCAGCTCAGCTCGTGATCCCGGGACCCAGGATCGGGTCCCACATCGGGCTCCCTGAAAGAAGCCTGCTTCTCCCTCTGCCTACGTCTCTGCTTCTCTCTCTCAGTCTGTTTCTCTCATGAATAAATAAATAAATCTTTAAAAAACAAAACAAGGGCAGCCCGGGTGGCTCAGCGGTTTGCCTTCAACCCAGGGCATGATCCTTGAGACCCAGGATTGAGTCCCACGTCAGGCTCCCTGCATGGAGCCTGCTTCTCCTTCTGCCTGTGTCTCTGCCTGCCTCTCTCTCTCTCTCTCTCTCTCTCTCTCTCTCTGTCTCTCATGACTAAATAAATAAAATCTTTAAAATAAAAATAAAACAAAACAACCCATGTCTTGTTAAAGGACTTGCGTCCAAATATACAAAGGACTGATATAACGCAAAGACTAATTAAACAAATAACTCAATTACAAATGGACAAAAGATTGGAACATACACCTCACCAATTAAAATATACAAATGGCAAGTGAGCATATGAAAAGATGATCAAGATCATTTGGCACTTGGGAAATGCAAATAAAGTAGTGATGAGATAATGCTATGCATTATTCAGATGGCTAATATCCAGAAAACTGACAAAACCAACTGCTGGTGAGCATGTAGAGCAACATTCATTTGACTGTACAGCAGTCATTCATTTAAGGTTGGAAGCTCTGAATCATACAGCAACTTTAGAAGACAGTTTGATAGGGTCTTACCAAGTCAAGACTCTGGTCTTACCAGAGTCTTACAGTAATAGGAGCCAATAATCGTGCTATTAAGTATTTGCCCGTTTGATTTAAAAACTTATCTCCTGTCAAATAAAAAGCAACCTCCAGAACTAATGCAGAGGTAGTAAGGAGAAACTGTTCAAAGGATTATTGTAAGGAAAAGGGGTGGGGAGAGGTACTATTATAAACAGAGAGAATACTCTGACCATAAGATCAGCAAGCATCTCAAGAGTTAGGCCAAAAGGCTCTTTATTTTCTAGAGAGGACACAGGGAACCCAGGGTGGAGGAATGGAATGAAAGGGTGGTGTGAAAAGACTGGGAATCAAGGAATGCTTCACCCTGAAGCCAGCCTACTCCCAGAAGGGGCTGTGTGCTGGCTCTGGCTGCCAGTGGGTCAAAGTTCAGAAACCCAGGGAAAGGACAGAACTTTAAGCAGAGTCTGATTAACAAGTATTTTGCTCCAGTTTTTCAGTAAACACAAGTAGTTTGGCTAATCATTTACGAGTTGAAGAATGGGAATTTGGTGGGACCGTGTCTGGTTTTGCCACAGCAAACAAGGGGGCACCTGTGGATTCTCCTCTGAGTCATATGGGGAAGGAAGACTCCTTGCAGGAAGCAGTTTCCTGGAACACAAACTGGGGAGAGTTCTTCACCTTCTTTGTTTTCCAGGATCACAGGGCATCAGCAAAGTCCAACATCATCAGTTCGCACAAAATCCTACACGCCAATGTCTATGGCGCGTTTATTCATAATTGCAAAACAGGAAGCACCCAAGATGTGCATCAATAGGTGAATGAATAAATGATCTTGGTGCCTCCATACGATGGAATACTATTTGGCAAAAGAAAGGAATGATCTTTCAGGCCATGGAGAGATATGGATGAATCCTAAATTCCTATTGCTAAGTTTAAGAAGCCAGTCTCAAATGGCTACATATATGTATGTGTGTATATTTTTTCCTCTCTGTGATCCAATTACAAGAAATTGTGGAAAAGGCAAAACCAGAGATAGTGAAGTGGTCTGTGCTTGGCAGGAGTTGTGGGAGGGGAACTTGTATAGATAAAGGGGCTTTGAACCTCGTATAGATGTGTGCTATGCACTGAATATTTGTACCCCCAGCCCTCAGAATTCATATGTGAATTCTAAGCCCCAACGTGATAATATTTGGAGGTGGCCATTAACTAGGTTTGGATGAGAGTATGGCCCTCATGATGGGAGTAATAGTATCTGTAAGAAAAGGAAATGCCCAAAGCGCACTCTCATTCTGTCAAGTGAGGGAGGACATAACGAGAAGGAGGCCATCTTCAAGCCAGAAAGAGTATACTCATGGAGAACACTCTGGTGTTCTGGTATCCTGATCTTTGCCTTCTCAGTCTCCAGAACTGTGAGAAATAAATATCTGTTGTTTGAGCCACTGAGTGTATGGTCTTTTGTTATAGTAACCTGAGCAGACTAAGACTGTGTGATGTTTGATTGGTGCTCACATGACACTATGTAGTTGTCGCAATCTATAGAGGCTTACAGCACACAGAATGAAATTTAATGTATCCAAAATTTTAGAACATCATTAAGGAATTCAGGAATATCAGGATGGAACGCAGAGTGTGACAGAAACTTCTAACCATATTTTGAATGCATGAAAAAAAAAACTCACTGAAGGTTGTAAGGGAAACAGTGTTAACCTAAGCAACTTTGGAAATGAAAGAACGTGTTAAAATGACGAAATGACAAACTACATCCTTAGAGAGAATATTTTCAAACCACACATCTTGAAAAGGATTAGTACCAGAATATATAAAACCTCTAAACTCGACAACAATAGCATTGAAAGAATAAAATACTTATGAACAAACTTAACCAATGAGGTGGAAGTTTTATATGCTGAAAACTATAAAAAAATTGCTGAAAGAAAAAGTTAAAGGACACAAATTAATGGAAAGACATACCATGTTCATTTATTGGAAGATTTAACATTATTAAGATGTCAATAGTACTCAAAGCATTCTATAGATTTAATGTAATACCTGTCAGAATACCAATGACATGTTTTGCAGATATAGAAAAATCCATCTTATAATTCATATAGACTCTCAAAGGGACCCCAAACAGTTTGGAAAAGAATGAACAAAGGTGGAGGATTCACACTTCCTAATTTCAAAACTTACTACAAAGGTACAGTAATAAAAAAAAAACAGTGTGGTTCTGGCATAAAGACAGACATATATACCAGTGGAATAGAAGAGTCAGAAATAAACCTTTGTGTATGTGGTCAGTTGATTTTTAACAAAGGTGCCAAGGTCATTCAATGGAAAAAGGACAATCTCCTCGACAAATGGTGTTGGAGAAACTGGAAGTCCACATGCAAAGGAATAAAGGCAGGCCATGAAGGTAGGCCATGTGGTGTATACGTGCAGTGTAATACTTTTCAGCCTTAAAAAAGAAGCAACTTCTGCAATGTGTGACAGTATGCATGAACCTTGAGGATATTTATGCAAAGTGAAATAAGCCAGGCCAAAAAAGTACAAGTACTGCATGATTCCACTTACAGGAGTTATCTACGATAGTTAAATTCATAAAATCAAACTGGAATGGTAGTTAACAGGGACTCAGGGGGAGGAGAAAATAGGCAGTTATTAATTATTAGGCAGTTATTAATCCACAAGCATAAATTAAGTAAAATGAATAAACTGTAGAGATCTTCCATACAACACTGCACCTAATGTCAACAATAACATGCAGTTAAAATCTGTTAAGAGGCCAGATTGCACGTTAAGTGTTCTTATCACAATAGAAGTCTGTCTAAAACTTGCACTTCCTTAAACAGTCTTACTTGTGTTGGCAATAAATGCTGAATAAGCATTTATTCAGCACTATTCAGCACTACTGTGTGGTAGGCACTATGGATCTCAAAATCCAGTCCCCTCAAGGACCTCAGAGAGATGGAAGAGATAGTTGAGGGAGAGTATTCCAACAGAACACTGAGAGCATTAGGATAGCAATAAAACACTTTGAGCACTAGGAAAGCACAGAGATGGAGCATTTAACCCAGCCAGGCCATCAGGAGGCTACAGAAATCTTCTTGAGTAGATGGCATCTGAACTGTATGGAATGATAAACAGAAATTAGTACAGTGAATATCATTTCAGGTATAGGAAAGAACATTTTTTTTTTTTTTGGAAAGAACATTTTTTAAGTGCCCAGAAAGGAGGGTGGGCATGGTGCTTTCAGACAACTGGGATATTCCATATGATTCATGGCTCATAGGGTGTCAAGTTTGGAAAGAGTAGGGGTTGAAAACAGATAAGGCTGAAATCGTAGGAAGGGAGTATGTCCTAAAGGACTTCATATTCATGCTAAGAAGTTTGGGCCATCCTGACACCAACGGGAGTCACAGACTATTATGGAGCAAAGGAGTGCTTTTGTCCAGGTCTGTGGTGATAAAAAAAAAAAAATCTCACAATCATTTCTTCCATTTCTAGATGTTCCCATAATGTGAATTTTGTGGTTGTGGAATGAGAGATTTGGGGATATCATACTTTGTTCTACTTACACATCTACTAGGTTGCCAGGCATTATGCCACAAATTTTTCATATACAGGATCTTATCTAATCTTCCCACTGTTGACAAGGTGTTGTTATTCCTGTTTACAGATCAGGAAACTGACGTTCAGAGAGGTCAGCAGATGTATCCACAGTTTGAGAGGTGGGAAGTAAAAGGTACGTGATGGAGGCCATCATTCCAGGTGATGTGCTCAGCCTTTCCTTAGACCTCTGCCTCTGCTATCTTCTAATTCATCACAACTCTTGTGTTCACCAGAGAGGCAACTTGGTGGGAAGCCATGGGTAATGAGGTTGAGGGATACTTTGGTATAAGGTAATAGCACTGGCGCCAATTTAGAAAACAGTGGCTAAAATTCCTGGGCTGCAGGGGTGGTTCAATATCTGCAAATCAATCAATGTGAGACACCACATTAATAAAATAAAGGATAAGAACCATACAATCCTCTCAATAGATGCAGAAAAAAAGCATTGGACAAAGTACAGCATCCCTTCTTGATAAAAACCCTCAACAAAGTAGGGATAAAAAGAACATACCTCAACATCGTAAAGGCCATATGTGAAAAAGACCCAGAGCTAATATCATCCTCAATAGGGAAAAACTGAGAGCTTTCCCCCTAAGGTCAAGAACACAACCGGGATGCCCAGTCTCTCCACTGTTGTTCAACATAGTACTGGAAGTCCTAGCCTCAGCAATCAGACAACAAAAAGAAATGAAAGGCATCCAAAAGTCAAATTTTCACTCTTCGCAGATGACATTGATACTCTGAAGTAGAAAACCCAAATGACTCCACCAACAAATTGCTAGAACTGATACAGGAATTATGCAAAGTCTCAGGATATAAAATCACCACACAGAAGTCAGTTGCATTTCTATACTCCAATAATGAAGCAGCAGAAAGAGAAATCAAGGAATCGATCCCATTTACAATTGCACCAAAAACCATAGGATACCTAGGAATAAATCTAAACAAAGAAGTAAATGATCTATATTCTGAAAACTATAGAACACTTATGAAAGAAATTGAAAAAGATTCCAAAAAAATGGAAAAACAACCCATGTTCATGGACTGTAACAGATATTGTTAAAATGTCTATGTTACCCGAGGCAATCTACACACTCGATGCAATCCCTATCAAAATACCACCATCATTTTTCATAGAGACAGAACAAACAATTCTAAAACCTATATGGAACAAAAAGACCCTGAAGAGCCGAAGGAATGATGAAAAAGAAAACCAAGGCCAGAGGCATCACAACTCCAAAATTACAAGCTGTATAATAAAGCTGTAATCATCAAAACATTACGGTACTGGAGCAAAAACAAACTGACCCATGAATGGAACAGAACAGAGAACCCAGAAATGGACCCACAAATATATGGTCAGCTAATCTTCCACAAAGCAGGAAAGAATATCCAAGGGAATAAAAGACAGCCTCTTCACCAAATGGTGTTGGGAAAACGGGACAGCGACATGCACAAGAATGAAACTGGACCACTTTTCCTATACCATACAAAAAAAAAAAAAGAAGTCAAAATGGATTAAAGACTTAAATATCAGACAGGAAACCATCAAAATCCTAGAGGAGAAAACAGGCAGCAACCTCCTCAACCTCGGCCGCAGCAACTTCTTACTAGATACGTCACCCGAGGCAAGGGCAGCAAAAGCAAAAATGAACTATTGGGACCTCATCAGGATCAAAAGCTTCTGCACAGTGAAGGAAACAATCAACAAAACTAAAAGGCAACCTATGGGATGGAAGAAGATATTTGCAGATGACATATCGAAGAAAGGGCTAGTAGTATCCAGAACCTATAAAGAATTTATCAACCTCAACACCCCAAAAATAAGTAATCCCGTTAAGAAACGGGCAGAAGACATTTCTCCAAAGAAGACATATAAATGGCTAGCAGACACGTGAAGAAATGTTCAACATCACTGATCATCAGGGAAATACAAATCAAAACCACAATGAGATACTACCTCACACCTGTCAGGATGCCAAACGCTAACGACTCAGGAAACAACAGATGTTGGCGAGGATGCGGAGAAAGGGGGAACCCTCCAGCGCTGTTGGTGGGAATGCAAACTGCTACAGCCACTCTGGAAAACAGTATGGAGGTTTCTCAAAAAAGCTAAAATAGAACTACCATACAACCCAGCAATTGCACTACTAGGTATTTCTCTGAGGGATACAAGAGTGCTGATTCAAATGGGTCCATGCACCCCAACGTTTGTAGCAGCATTATCAACAATTGCCAAATTATGGAAAGAGTCCGAATGCCCATCAACTGAGGAATGGATAAAAGAGTAGTGTGTATATGTGTATGTGTGTGTGTGTGTGTGTGTGTGTGCACAATGGAATATTACTCAGCCATCAAAAATTAAAATCTTGCCATTTGCAGCAACATGGATGGAACTAGAGTGTTTTATGCTAAGCAAAATAAGGCAGTCACAGAAAGACAAATATCCTATTATTTGACTCATGTGTGGAATTTAAGAAACAAAACAGATGAACATAGGGGAAGGTAAGGAAAAGTAAAATAAGATAAAAACAGAGAGGGAGGCAACCTAAAACAAATGCATAAATTCCTAGGAACATAGCTTCCAAAACTGAATGAAGAAGAAATAGAAAATCTGAACAGATCAATTACTAGGAAAGAACTTTAATTGGTAATCAAAAACCTCTCAAAAAAAAAAAAAAGACTCTCAACAACCAAAAGTTGAGGACTAGATGGATTCACAAGTGAACTGTGCCAAATAGATATATTATTACAAAGAGTTGATACCTATTTTTCTCATAATATTCCAAAATTAGAAGAGGAAGGATAGCTTTCAAATACATTGTATCGGGCCAGCACCACCCTCATACTGAACTGGACAAAGGCACTACAAAAAAAGAAATCTAGGGCAGCCCCGGTGGCACAGCGGTTTAGTGCCGCCTGAAGCCCGGGGTGTGACCCTGGAGACCCGGGATCGAGTCCCACGTCAGGCTCCCTGGATGGAGCCTGCTTCTCCCTCTGCCTGTGTCTCTGCCTCTCTCTCTCTCTCTCTCTCTCTGTCTGTCTGTCTCTCATGAATAAATAAATCTATAGGCCAATATCCTTGATGAACATAGATGCAAATTCCTCAACAAAATATTAACAAACGGCTCTCAACAATACATTAAAAGGATAATTCACCATAATCATGTGGGATTTATTCCAGGGATACAAGGGTGGCTCAATATTCATAAATCAATCAATATGATACACCACATTAATAAAATGAAGGCTAAAAATCATATGATCATCTCAATAGACGTAGGAAAAGCATTTGGCAAAACTCAAAATCTGCTCATGATAAAACCCTCGACAAAGTAGGTTTAGAGGGAACACACCTCAAAGTAATAAAGGCTGTCTGTGACAAACCCACAGCTAACATCATACTCAACAGTGAAAAAAATGAGAGCTTTTCCTCTAAGATCAGGAACAAGACAAAATCGTCCACTCACACCACTTTTATTCAACATGATACTGGAAGTCCTGGCCACAGCAATCAGATAGAAAAAGAAATAAAAGGCATCCATATTGGTAATGAAGAAGAAAATGGACACTATTTGAAGATGACACGATGCTAAGCAAACTCTAAAGACTTAACCAAAAAACTGTTAGAAGTAAACAGATGAATTCAGTAAAGTCACAGGACACAAAATTAACATACTGAAATCTGTTCCATTTCTATACACTAAAAAGGAAGTAGCAGGAAGAGAAATTAAGCAAACAATCCCATTTACAATTGAGCCAAAAATAAAATACCTAGGAATAAACTCAGCCAAAGATGTGAAAGATCTGTACCCTGAAATCTATAAAACACTGATGAAAGAAATTGAAGACAACACAAACAATTGGAAACGTATACCATGCTCATGGATTGAAAGAATGAATAATGTTAAAATGTCCCTACTACCCAGGCGATCTACAGATTCAGTGCAATCCCCACCAGAACACCAACAGCATTTTTCACAGAACTATATAAATAATCCTAAGACTTGTACAGAACCACAAAAGACCCCAAGCAGCCAAAGCCATCTTGAAAAAGAAGAACAAAGCTGGAGGCATCACAATCGCAGATTTCAAGATATGCTACAAAGCTGTAGTAATCAAAACAGCATGGTACTGGCACAAAAAGAGACACATAGATTCAGAGAGCCCAGAAATAAACTCACCCATATATGGTCAATTAATCTATGACAAGGGAGGCAAGGATATATGATGGGGGAAAGACAGTTTCTTTAATAAATGGTGTTGGGAAAACAAGACAGCTACATGCAGAAGAATGAAACTGGATCACTTTCTTACACCATCCACAAAATTAAAGTCAAAATGGACAAAAGACCTAAATGTGAGACCTGAAACCATAAAACTCCTAGAAGAAAAGATAGGCAGTAATTTCTTTGACATCAGCCTTGGCAACATTTTTCTAAATATGACCCCTCAGGCAGGGTAAACTAAAGCAAAAATAAACTATTGTCACCCTATTGAAATCAGAAGCTTTTGCACAACAAGGAAAACAATCTATAAAAGGAAAAGGCAAACTACTGAATGGGAGAAGATATTTGCAATTGATATATGCAATAAGGGGCTAACATCCAAATATATATGAAGGATTTCTACAACTCAACACCAAAGAAACAAATGATCCAATGAAAAAATGGGCAGAGGACCCGAATAAACATTTTTCCAAAGACAACATGGGAATAAGAGGCACAGCATAAGAAACGTAGTCAGTGATATTGTAATACCCCTGTAAGGTAACAGATGGTAGGTATGCTTGTTGTGAGCACAGCAAAATGTATAAACTTGTTGAATCACTACGTTGTACACTTGAAACTAATGTAACATTGTTTGTCAACAATCCTGAAAGGAAAGAAGGAAGGAAAGTAGGACAGAAGGACAGAAGCAAGGACGCAAAGAAGGACGGAAGGAAGGAATGAAGGAAGGCCATATGATCCAATAATTCTACTACCAGGCATTTCCCCTACGAAAATGAAAATACTGAATTGAAAAGATAAAAGCACCTCTATATTTACTGCAGCATTATTTGTATTAACTAAGACATGAAAGCAACCTAAGTGTCCATGGATTGATAAATGGATAAAGAAGATGTGGTGTAGATAGAAAGATAGATAGATATAAATGCACACAGGATGGAATATTACTCAGCCATAAAAAGAATCAGATCTTGCCATTTGTGACAACATGGATGGACCTAGAGGGTATTAAGCTAAGTGAAATCAGTCAGACAGAGAAAGACAAATATCATATTATTTCACTTTATGTGGAATCTAACAAACAAAACAAATAAGCAGAAACATAGCCATAAATACAGAGAAACAACTGATGGTTTCTGTGCAGTGAAGGGGGAGGATGCACAAAATGGGTACAGGGGAGCAGAAGGTACAGGCATCCAGTTGTGGAGTGAATAAGTCACAGAGATGAAAGGTAGAGCATAGGGAATACAGTCAATGGTACTGTAATAGTGTTATCACTCGTGGTAAGCATAGAATAACATATAGAGTTGTCAGATCACTATATTGTACACCTGAATCTAATGTCATAGTGTGTCATGACTCTACTTCAATAAAAAGAGAAGATTTCAAAGAATTGACAAAAATAAATAAATAAATAAACAAACTCTGGGAACTACTCAGCAACTATAGCAAGGTTGTAGAGTATAAGGTTAGTACACATAAGTCAATTTATTTCTTATATACCAGCAATGAACAATTGGAATTAGAATTAAAAACACAAAGCCATTTACTTTAACAACCCCTTCCCAAAAGAAATACTTATCTAATAAATTAGGTACAGGATATATAGGGAAAACTACAGAGGTCTGACAAAGAAAAATAAATATCTAAATAAATCTTTATTGAGAGATATTATGCGTTCATGGATTGTAAGACTCAATATTGTTAACATATCAATTCTTCCCAACTTGATCTGTAGATTCAATGCAATCCCTATCAAAATCCTAGCAAATTATTTTATGGATATTGAAAAACGGATTCTAAAGTTTATAGGGAGGGCCACCTGGGTGGCTCAGTCGGGTAAGCATCTGACTCTTGATTGCAGCTCAGGTCATGATCTCAGGGTCCTGAGTCTGAGCCCCACATTGGGCTCCACACTCAGCAGGGAGTCTCCTTGAGATTCTTTCTCTCCCTCTCCCTCAGCACCACCACCCCCCCAGCTCTCTCACTCTCAAAAAAAAAAATCTTTAAAAAAATAAAGTTAATGAGGAAAGTCAAAAGATCCAAAATAGCCAACCTAGCGGTAACAAAGAACAAAGTTGAGGATTGATACTACCTGACTTCAGGATTTACTATAAAGCTACACTAATGGAGACTGTGTCAAGTATCTGTCAACAAAGGAACAAAGACAATTCAATGGAAAAAGCAGTCTTCAACAAATGGCGCTGTAGTAATCGGATGTCCACATGCCCCCCCTCCAAAAGGATCTAGATACAGATCTTACATCTTTCCCAAAAATTACCTTAAAATGGATCATAGACCTAAATGTAAAACCCAAACTGGAAAACTTATAAAAGATGGTACAGGAGAAAAATCTAGATAACCTTGGGTTTGGTGAGGACTCTTTGGATACAACACCATGAAATAAAAATTTGAGAAGTGGGACTTTAGTAAAATTAAAAACTTCTATTTTGTGAAGGACCCTGCTAAGACAATGTAAAGACAAGCCACAGAGTGGAAAAAAAATATTTACAAAACATATCAGACAAGGACTTATTTCCTAATACACAAAGACCTTTTAAAACGAAACATGAAGAAAACAAATAATGCCATTTAAAATGGGGAAATGATCCAAAAAATATACCTCACTAAAGAAGACATAGATAAGGCAAACAAGCCTATGAATATGAAACATCATATATGTCATAAGGGGACTGAAATTTAAAACAACAAGGACATACCCCTATACATCTACTGGAGTGGCTAAAATTTTTTTATAAAACAACTAATATATACAAAATGCTGATAAGGGCATGGAGTAACAGGAACTCTCAGTCATTGCTGGAGGAAACGCAAAATGGCACAGCCTCTTTGGAAGACATTTTGGCAGTTCCTTACAAATTTAAACATAGTTTTATCACATGATACAGAAATCGCATTCCTTAGGTATCTGCCAACCCAACTGAAAACATGTCAGAATGAAATCTTGCCACCTGCAATGACGTGGATGGAGCTAGAGTATATTATGCTAAGCGAAATAAGGCAGAGAAAGACTAATACTATGTGATTTCACTCATAATGGAATTTAAGAAACAAAACATATGAACATATGGGAAGTGAGGAAACAGGAGGTGGGGGGAAACAAACCATAAGAGATTCTTAAGGATAGAGAACAAACTGAGGGTTAATGGAGGAAAGTGGGTGGGGGATGGGTTAAATAGGTGATGGCACTTAAGGAGGGCATTTGTTGTGATGAGCGCTGGGTATTGCATGTAAGTGATGAATCACTGAATTCTATTCCTGAAACCATACTGCACTGTATGTTAACTAACTAGAATTTAAATAAAAATTTAAAAATGAAAAAAAAAATGATTTCAAGCTTTAGAGTCAAAGCTGGGTTCTAGGGGCAGGAGGAAATTTTTGAAGGTGATAGATAAGTTTATGGCACTGACAGCAATAATAGCTTCAGAGGTATATACAGATCGCCAAATACATCAAGTTGTAGACATTAAATATCTATAGCTCTTTGTATGTCAATCATAACCTTCATAAAGCAGTTAAAAAAGAGAAAACTTATGTCAACACGAAAAGCTACACACAGCCTTCTGTCAAAACTGGTAAGCAATTAAGATGCCCTTCTATAGATGAATGGATGAACGAAGTGTGCTAGTCCACGCGATGGGATATTATTCAGGGATAAAAAGTAATGAGCTATCAAGCCATGAAAATACACGAAGGAAGCATTAATGCATTTTGGTAAGCAAAAGAAGCCAGCCTGGCAGGCAAGAATTCTACTGAACCACCGATGCCAAAAGAAGCCAGTCTGAAAAGGCTACGTATGACTGCCTGATTCCATCTATATGATATTCTAGAAAAGGCAAAACTTATCAGTGGATAGCAGTGGTCCAGTGTAGTGGTGGTTGGTAGCTGAGGGATGAATAGGTGAAGCACAGAGGAATTTTAGGATAATGGAACTATTTTGTTTGATACTGCAATGGTGGATACATGACTTTATGCATTTTAAAATTCCACTGAACATACAACACAAAGATTGAATGTCATTGTAAACTATGGACTTAGTGAATAAGAATGTCTTAGTATTAGTTTATTAATTACAACACATGTAGCACACTAACACAAGATCTTAGTAACAGGGAAAAGTGTGATGGTGGGGGGGCTATCATAGGAGAATCCTCTATGCTATCTGCTCAATATTTCTGTAAATTTAAAACTATTCTAAAAAAGTAAGTCTATTAATTAAAAAATATGGAGTTGTGTGTCACATTGACATAACACTCACTCCCATCCCAGAGTGTGCTGGCATGTCCCATCTCACAAGGAAGTAAACCCAAACACTTTTCACAAGGCTCTGAAAAAGAAGGGGAATGGAAGGAGAATGGAGATTTTTTTTTCCAGTGATACATTCCCAGAAATCCCATTGGTTTGGCAACATCTTTGAAGCATCAGCCTCCATTCCTACTTAGCCTGATCTAGGACTTGGCCTGACATAGTTCTCCCAGTCATAGATCTGGTCAACACTGCAGACATCCCCCTGGCTCTGCCATCTCATGCCCCTATGCCTCTCACTGTTTTGTCACAGGGCCACAGCTTATACTGTTGCTGTAACGTGTCAGGCTCTTCCTCTCCTGCCTTCATCTGCGGAAATCTTACTCATTGCTAAGACCCAGTTGAGATACCATATTCCCTAAAGCTTTACACCATTTCTCAACACAGCACCTGCCACCTTCTCTACCTCCCCTTGACATTCCAAGCTTGGGTGATAGCATCTGACACATCGCTTGGTGTTCTCCACATAACCTTTGATCATTTCTCTCTCCTCCCATTAAATCATTCATCCTCCTCCCTAGATGGAATGGACAGCAGTCAAGAACTCGTTGAAGATCAGGATGTTGAATCAAAGATTCTCACAACATACAACTGAAGGAGAAAATAAAATGAAAACTATAGAAAGCAAGAAATTTTGAGGTGGCTCACAAGAACAGGAGAGAAAAAATGAGGAGGAGACATTTCAGTATTTCCAAAACTGAAGAAATACTTCAGCTTTTGTAAAAATAAATAAATAAATAAATAAATAAATAAATAAATAAATAAATAAAAACAATAAAAACAATAAAAAAAAGAATCCCCCAGGTAAGCACCAGGGTTAATAAAATGGGATCCACACCAAAAAATACCCTAGAAAATGTACTATTTCATAATTTCTTCACTCACTTGGTCAAGTGCTTTGGTCCTCTTCATCCTGAATTTCCCTTACATCTGGAATCCACGGCATTTCTCTTTTTTCTTGCAGGCAGATCAGCTGAGGTTTAGAAATGGAAATTCCTGTAAAGAGAAAGGAAACATATAGTTGGTTAGGCTGGGAAGAAAGTACTGCCAGAGGTCAGTTCCAGCTAATGGGTAAGCAGAAACAAGACAGGAAGAAAAGAAAATATTCAAAGGGAAAGACCAAAGGAAAGGCAGAGTCTATGTGAGAATGTCTAGGTTCCTGCTATGTCTCCAGGCAAGAAGCTTATCATACTAATACTGGAACTACAAAGGACTAAACAAATATAATCAAGTGTTATAAGTGCTATCATACAAGCCAGAGACAAGATACAGACTAGCAAAAAAAGGAAATAAAATGTCCGGTAGTTCTCAAATGCTGGCCCTTGGGCTGGCTGCATTAAGACTCATGTGGAGCTTCTAAAAACAGTCTTCTGGGCCCATCAGCAGAAATTCTATTTAATAGGTCAAGAGTGTGGGCTGGGAATCTTTTTTTTTTTTAATCTTTATTTATTTATGATAGTTACAGAGAGAGAGAGAGGCAGAGACACAGGCAGAGGGAGAAGCAGGCTCCATGCACCGGGAGCCCGATGTGGGACTCGATCCTGGGTCTCCAGGATCGCGCCCTGGGCCAAAGGCAGGCGCCAAACCGCTGCGCCACCCAGGGATCCCTGGGCTGGGAATCTTTATCGGCATTCGCAAGCTCACCAGGACCACACAAAACAAAGACATCTTTCCATTTATTTGTGCTTTCTTCAAGTTTTTCATCAATGTTTTATACTTTTCAGCACACAGCTCTTTCACCTCCTTGGTTACATTTATCCGTAAGCATTTTATTGCTTTAGGTGATATTGTAAATGGGACGGTTTTCTTAATTTCTCTCTCTGATAGTTCATTGTTAGCGTATAGAAACCTACCTGATTTTTGTATATTTATTTTGTGTCCTACTACTTTACTGAATTTATTTATTATTTCTCACAGATTTTTGTCTCTTCAGATGCATAATGCAGGCTACACGGAAGACTTGACCTTCAGGGTGCAGCTGGGAAAGAGTTAGGACATTAGATGCACAATTCGGCCCTTATCAGGGAAAAACTGAGAGCTAGTTGTTTATGCCTACTCACTCTGCTGAGCCAGAGGGAATAGTCGCTGGGAGTGCCTTTGTGCCCATGTATAATTATTACTTATACAATTTTAGGAATTTTTAAAAAGCCGAGAGATTATGGGACATGATAGAGGTGTTAGCTAACACTGCAATGGCAACCATATTGCTATAAATGTATGAAATCAACATGTTGTCCACCTTAAACTTACATCATGTTATATGTCAAATATAAGTTTCAATAAACTGAAATAAATAATGTATTTTTTAAAAGCTGAGAATTTTTTAAAATTCAAAGAGAAGTAACAACTGATGTAGCACAGTAGTACAAGGGATATTAACAGACTACTATGAAAACTTAGATGCCAACAAATTGGACAGCTAAAACAAATGCATAAATTCCTAGGAACACTGTAAAGAACTCTCATCAAACCATGTCCATATTTGAGTCTTTTGTCATTTCTAATGTTCTGATGCTCTCAAAAAATAGGTTTCAGCTTCAAGGTGATTCATGAAAAGGACTTCTGAGATTTACAGATTTCTGACACCCTTTAGATCATAAAAGTAAACTGAGTAAGGATTTCCAAAACTAAACTTAATGGGAAAACTTCATTTAAACAGAACAAAAATTCATAACATGGGACTAAATGAATTAAGGAAGATGATTATAGGTTTTTATGACTCTTGTTTGAATATATTGCTGGTTCTCTAATGTTTGCTCTTCCAGATTTAGGGAAATCTTTTCCCTTAAGGTATTCATGACTTACAGATTTTCATAAAATACTTCTTTATGAACAAATTGAAGCATTTATCTTTTCTCCCTACCTGAGCCCTCCAGAATTCAGAAACTCTCAGTGAGTATTATTTCTTTCATGGCAAGTATAATTATTTAATGAGTTCAATAAAAATCTTTTCTCTGTATAACAGGACACCATTGGAAACATTGGTTATATTACCACGGCTTCGATGAAAATGTCATATTTGAGGGAGAAATGCATAAACTCAGATATGACGAGACAGTTTTAAGGAACTCAGGTTGACTTTATGAAGCCAGTAGAGTCCCTTGGAAATGTCAGCCTGATACCTTACTTACAGAGTCCCCAGCAGCCTTACCAGCCCTGCAGACTGAAGCTAGACAGCTTGAGGTAAACTTCAGAGAAATTGCCACAATAGTTCATATATAGACAATCTCTGTGCCTGTTGCTGTAGGGTCGGTCACTCAAAAGGATTACCAGAGACATTTCAACTAGAAACCAGAAAACTCCATCAGATTGCCACTACCTACTTCCACTCCATCTGAGGCTGCGTCAAGCCTGACATCTAAAATGTTCTCCCTGGCAGCACGAGGTTAATCAGGCACTGGGTTTATAGTTTGCTCCAACCATTAATACCTGTGTTTTTCTTTTGTTTCCATAAAAATGCTTCTTATTGATTACCTTATTGCTTACTAACTAAGGCAGAGTCTACATGGTGGTTGACACCATTTGCTGCACCTATCTTAACTCTTCCTTATAGATAAAATTAGGCAGCAAGTCAGTTGGCTATAAGAAGCCCTTGACTACTCTAACCCTCTTTCTAAGGTGGTTGTGACTAGTTTCCTGATCTATTCTCTTGGATACCCCCATCAATATCAGATCAATTTTAGAGGGGATAATGAGTTTAACTATACTGTTACCTTTCCTAAAAGTATACTTGGGGATAAAATTAATGATGTCATGTAGTACCAAACTATGTAGGAAAATATCCAACATCTCTGATAAGGAGCTACCTCTGATAGTTCCCCTCTATTAGCATAAGGGACCATATGTTGTATCTTGCGTCATGTCAAATCCTTCCATTCCAAAGCCCATTGTGTGTCCCCATTTAGCTTAAAGCAGTTACAGAAGATGGACTTCCACCAATGTTACATAGAAATGAAATGAATGTGAAATTATAACAGGAAAAGAAATAAGATGTCTGATTCCATGTTGCTTCTATTTCCCTTACTGCGACCTATAAGCTAAAAGCTTTTTTGCCTTGCTTTGCACATAAGCATGTTACAACTAAAATTTTCAGAAACTGCTCTTTCTGGAAAATCTACCTCACCTGAAGAGATAAGGAAGTAGCCAGAGTGGTCATCATTTAAACTCATGAAGTTTGAGGAATGATCATAACTCAGGGGAGAATTGAAATGGTTGCCCCACAGAGCTAATTAAATTAAAATGAACAAAAATTTAAAAACTTATTTTTGGACAACTCTAATCAGTTATTGTGTTTTTTTCAGACCCCGCTAACAAACCCACTAGCTATCTCTGCAAAAGCTTGGACTCAAGGTCAATTGATATGGGTCCAGCCTATGAACAAGCAAGGCTCTGCATTCCTTGCCAGGCACAAGCCTAAGTCCCCATCCAGGTTATATCAGTTTTTGGAGCATATTCGTAGTCCCTTCTCCTTATCCTAAGAAAGCCTTCTAATATCAGGGACTGAATTTTGTTTCTTTGATGTTAAGTTTCCACCCCAACGAGTCATGGGAATATACATTATGTTTGCTCAATGCATAAACTCCATCTTTCCTCATAAATAATTATGAATTTCTCTATACTTTTATTAAGATGTATGAAAAAGAGTCTTTGGATTTTCTTCTGAGTCTATTGAACATCACATTGGTTCCTTCAAATTGTACTTAGTGGAATTCTTTTACTGTCCATATCTCTTTTCATAATTTTTTTTGTCAAATGTAAATGTATGTATATTCACATCTAACATGTGGGATTTGATGGACCCAGAGCAAACAAGCCAGTCACCTTCGCACTGAGGTACATAAAATAAGGTTGATCATCAGTGCTTTCTGAGGAAAGATTATTGACCTAACGTGAGAAATGTAGGAAATTTTTAACTTTCTTTTTTTTTTGGAAATTTTCAACTTTTAATGTTTGTGGGTTCTGCTCCTGGGCTCCCAGGGAACCTCTACTTTTACCAAGGTCGGAATGACTTCACCAAATTTCAAAGCCTGGGCTCTATTTCTGCCCCCAGAACACATTGTACATCTGTTTCATTAGCAAAGAACCTAAAAGAAACATTTCAAACTAAAGAAAGGAGTAAAAACCTCCCTATGTTCCATTCCCGTAGCTCTGAAGCCTAAAAACTTGCATACACTAAAAACATAAGATAAAGTTTATAATTTTCTGGAATGTCCTTCATCATGGTGATTTGTAACACCTGATGTAACAAAAAACATATAACTCTGTATTAAACATTCCTTATCAGGCTCACTGTCTTCTTTATGCAGATTGTGTATCCCTCACTTAGACTCAAATAAAACTCTCTTCCTTTTTTTTTCTAAGATATTCTAAAGATATTTGTTCATTTGACATCAACAAGGTATATGACTGCCACTGTGCTTAACACTGCACCAAGCCATGTGGCCCCAGTCACTAGCATGTGCTGGTCCAAGCCACAACTAGCCGTGGTGGCAGCCTTGTGCCCCCAGCTGTCCCAGCACATAGCTCTCAGCCACTGCAATGCTTCAGGGAATCTGGCATAGGACTAATGGCCCAATGCAAATGTAGCTAACACCGCTGTCCTGCTCCCAAGTTCCCTGGCAGGCATGCTCCCTCAGAGCTGGCCTACCTGGGTCCCACTAACACTACAGAGAGTAAGCCCAGGCAACAACCGGCAGAGAGTCAGTTCATATGACTGCACAAAAAGGAAAAGTGACTCAGACACAACAAGACATAAACAACACACTCTCTTGATGTATCAGGTTCTGTTGAACAGGGGACACTGCACTGCAGAACACTGCAGGATCTCCTCTTCATAAAGCCATTACTTTCAAGAGAAGAAGGCATATATGACTTTTAGCTCACAGAAACAGACACAGAGAGGCAAACAATATGAGGAGACAGAGAAATATATCCCAAGTGAAACAATAGGACAAGGCCATGGACAAAGATCCAAGTGAAACAGATATAAGTAATATGTCTGATAGAGAATTTAAAGCAATGTTCATAAGGATACTCTTTGGACTTGAGAAAAGAATGGAAGACATGAGTGAAACCCCTAAGATAGAAAAAGAGAATAATACAGCAGAGATGAAGGGCACAATAAACAAAAGGCAAAACACATTTGATGGAATGAAAAACATGCTGGAAGAAGCAAAGGAACAATTTAGTGACCTAGAAGACGAGGAATGGAAAATAATTAACCTGAACATAAGCAAGAAAACAAGGGAAAGGGGGCAGAAAATTTATTTGAAGAAATAATAGCTGAAAGCTTCCCTAATCTGGGGAAGGAAACAGATGTCCAGATCTTTGAGGCACAAAGAAACCCCATCAAAATCAACAAAATCAGGTCAACTCCAAGAAATGTTGTAATTGAACTTGCAAAATACAGTAATAAAGAAAAAATACTAAAAGCAGCAAGACAAAAGAACTTAGTAATTTACGAGGGAAAACCCATACGACTAGCAGGAGATTTTTCAAAGGAAAACTGGCAAGCCAGAAGGGGTGGCATAATGTATTCAAAGTGCTGAATGGGAAAAATCTGCAACCAATGATACTCTGTCCAGCAAGGCTATCATTCAGAATAGCAGGAAAGATAGTTTCCCAGACCAAAGGAGTTAGTGACCACTAAACCAGCTCTGCAAGAAATATTAAAGGGGACTCTATTTTTTTAAAGTAATCTCTACACCCAATGCAGGGCTCAAACTCATGACTCTGAGATCAAGAGTTGCATGCCCTACTGACTGAGCCAGCCAGGCACCCCTAAAGGGGACTCTTTGGAAAGGAGAGACCAAAAGTGAAGGTATGAAGGTAGAAAACACAAAAGGAATAAGAATGACTAATCTGTAAAAAAACTAAGTGAAGCTACTCAAAAAATAAAAGGATAGGAAATACAGTAACATATACCTAAAACAAGGAGAAGAGAGAAGAAAAGAATGGGTTCAAACTTCAACAATCATCAACTTAATTGACTGCTACATGCGGAAGAGGTTATATACAAACATAATGGTTACCGCAGATCAAAAACTAATAAACAGGCAAGAATAAAGAGAAAGAAATCCAAATACATCATGAAAATCGGCAAAACATGAAAGAGACAAACACAGGAAAGGATCAGAGAAAATCTTTAGAAACCACCACAAAACAACTAATAAAATGACAATAACTACATATCTATCAATAATTACTTTCTAAATGGACTAAATGCTCCAATCAAAGACATAGGGTGGCAGTAGATTAAAAAAAAAAAAAACGAGACCCATCCATATACTCCGTATAAGAGATTCATTTAAGATCTAAAGACACTTGCAGATTAAAAGTGAGGGGATGGAGAAACATCTATTATCAAATCGATGCCAAAAGAAAACCAGAGTAGCAATACTTAAATCAGAAAAAAAAAGACTCTAAAACAAAGACTGTAATGAGAGACAAAGAAGGATAATATTTAATAATAAAGGGGACAGGGGATCCCTGGGTGGCACAGCGGTTTGGCGCCTGCCTTTGGCCCAGGGCGCGATCCTGGAGACCCGGGATCGAATCCCACATTGGGCTCCCGGTGCATGGAGCCTGCTTCTCCCTCTGCCTATGTCTCTGCCTCTCTCTCTCTGTGACTATCATAAATAAATAAAAATAAATAAATTTAAAAAAAATAATAAAGGGGACACTCACACAGGAAAATATAACTATTTTAAATATTTATGCCCCCAACATGGGAGCATCCAAATACATTAGACAGTTACTAGCAAGCATAAAGGAGTAAATTGATAGTATTACAATAATAGTAGGGGACTTTAACACCCCACTTACAAGAATTGACAGATAATCTAAACAGCAAACAAACGAGGAAGCAATGGCTTTGAACGACACACTGGACTAGATGGGTTTTTTTAAAAGATTTTATTTATTTCTTCATGAGAGACACACAGAGGGAGGTAGAGACAGATGCAGAGGGAGAAGCAGGCCCCCCACAGGGAGCCCGATGCAGGACTTGATCCCAGAACCCCAGGAACATGACCTGAGCCAAAGGCAGATGCTCAACTGCTGAACCACCCAGGCATCCCTGGACTAGATGGGTTTAACAGATATTCAGAAAATTCCATCCTAAAGCAACAGAACACACATTTTTTTTGAGTGCACATGGGACATTCTCCAGAACAGATCACATATCAGCCCACAAAACCACCCTCAACAAATTCAAGAACATCAAAATCTTACATCTTTTCTGATCATGCTATGAACTACAAATCAACCACAAGAAAAAATCTGGAAAGACCAGAAATACGTGGAAATTAAATAACATCAATGAAATGATCAGGAAATCAAAGAAGAAATAAAAAATACATGGAAAGAAATTCAAAGGAAAACACAACAGTCCAAAACCTTTGCAATGCAGCAAAAGCAGTTCTGAGAGGGAAGTTTTAGCACTATAGGCCTACTTCAAAAAGCAAGAAAAATCTCACATAAACAATCTAACCTTCTAACGAGCTAGAAAAATAAGAACAAACAAAACATAAAACCAGCAGAAGGAAGGAAGTGATAAAGATTGGAGCAGAAATAAATGATATAGAAACTAAAAAATAATAGAACAGATCAATGAAACCAGGAGCTGGTTCTTTGAAAAAAATCATAAAATTGATAAAGCTCTAGCTAGACCTATCAAGAAAAAAGAGAATGACTCAAATAAATAAGTGATGAATGAGAGAGGAGAAATCACAACCAACAGCACAAATATATAAACAATCATAAGAAATTTCCAGCGAGGAAACTGAATCAGTAATTAAAAAAAAAAAAAAACCCAAAAAACAAAACCTCTCAACAAGCAAGAGTCCATGGCCAGATGGCTTCACAGGTGAATTCTACCAAACACTTAAAGAAGAGTTAATACCAATTCTTCTCAAAAAATTCCAAGAAAGAGAAAAGGAAGGAAAACTTCCAAATTCATTCTATGAGGCAAGCATTATCCTGATATCAAAACCAAATAAAGACACCACTCACCCTGGTAAACGTTAAGTGCAAAAATCCTCAATAAAATTCTAGCAAACCAAATCCAATGATACATTAAAAGAATCATTCACCATGATCAAGTGTGATTTATTCCTGGGTTGCAAGGGTGGTTCAGTATTTGCAAATCAATCAACATGATACATCACATTAATAAAAGAAAGCATAAGAACCATATGATCATTTCAATAAATTCAGAAAAATCATTTGGCAAAGTGCATCTACTCATGATAAAAGCCCTCAACAAAGTAGGATTAGAGGGAACATACCTCAACATAATAAAGGCCATATATGAAAAACTCACAGCTAACATCATCCTCAGCGGGGAAAAGAGAGCTTTTCCTCTATGGTCAGGAATAAGACAGGGATGTCCACTCTCACCACTATTATCTAACATAGTGCTGGAAGTCCTAGCTTCAGCAATCAGACCAAAAGAAAAAAAAAAAGAAATAACAAACCATCCAAATCAGCAAGGAAGAAGCAAAACTTCCACTATTTGCAGAGGACATAATTCTCTCTCTCTCTCTCTCTCTCTCTCTCTCTCTATATATATATATATATATATATATATATATATATATATATAGTATGTATATATACATGCACAGTATGTAGTATGTATATATATATAATATGTATATATATACATATATGTATATAAAATCTGAAAGACAACCAAAATCTGCTATAACTGATAAATGATTCAGTAAAGTTGTAAGATACAAAATCAATGTACAGAAATATTTTGCATTTCTATGCACTAAAGAAGCAGCAGAAGGAGAAACTAGGAAAAACATCCCATTTCCATTACACCAAAAATAATACCTAGGAATAAACCTAACCAAAGAGGTAAATGACCTGTACTCTGAAAACTATGAAACACTGATGAAAGAGATTGACAGAAAGACATTCCATGCTCATGGATTTAACAAATATTGTTAAAATATCTATACTACCCAAGGCAATGCAATCCCATCATCCCTTGATTATCTTTTATGCTCCTTTACTGGTATACCCTTTTCTAGTATATCCCTTTCCATGTATGTTCATATTGCACATTTAAGGCTCTATTAATTTTTCTTTATGCTTGTTTTTCTCTGATTTTAGGATTGCCTGATCTCTACCAATCTCTCTTCAAGTTTACTTTCTTCTGCCAAAACAAATTTTACTCTTGAGACCCTCTTGCAAATTTTTCATTTCAGTTATTGTACTTTTCAAATCCAGAAGTTCTTCATGTGGTTTCATTTTATAAATTCTCTTTCTGGATAGTCTCTATTTTGAGACATTGTCATCATACCTTCCTTTAAGCATAGTTTCCCTTAGTTATTTGACCACACTTATTATACCTGCTTTGAGGTCTCTTTCTGCTAGATCCAATTCTGCATCCTCTCACGGGCAGTTTTTGTTGCCTGAATTTTTTTTTAACCCAGTGCATAGTACACACTTTCCTATTCCTTTCTAGGCCCTCCAATTTTTGTTGAAAACTGGAGAATTTAGGTACTATATGGTAGCAGCTCTGCTCTTCCTGGACTTGTTGTTTGCCTATTTGTGGAAAGATATGGCTGGAACATATCAGTGAAGCCTATTTCCCTACAGTGTGCAGCTTCTTTTAATATTTTTTAATGTATTTATTAATGAGAGACACAGAGGCAGAGACATAGACAGAGGGAGAAGCAGGCTCCCTGCAGGGAGCCCGATGCAGGACTCGATCCTAGGACCCCAGGATCATGACCTGAGCCAAAGGCAGATGCTCAACCACTGAGTCACCCAGGTGCCCCCAATGTGCAGCTTCTGATGTCATCACTAAAAGGGCATGGCCTTGGGCATGCATACAGTCTCCCTGACTCACCTTCTTCCCCATGGGTAACTGTTGTTGGGCCAGGATGTTTTTCACTGTCTCTTGTCCTGATAGTTTCATGAAGCTTCTGGATAGACTGCCTCTGCTGGTTTCAATTCCATCCGCTAGCCGCCATTAATTTCCAGCTGATTGCTTTCTTTTTATTGACAATGCCCTCCCTGGGCAATAAATGGATCCATATGCAGTGCCTAATAACTTTGGGACCCTTTGCAGGGGTAATCTTTCAGGTCACTCTTTGATGCCTGCTCCAACTCTAGGAGGACTCTTCTTAGGGATCTCTTTCCCTCTTTCTCTCTGTTAAACTTCCAAATGCCCTGCTGTTTGGCTTGTTACACCCACACAGCTACCAGTCCCCTCTTAAATGCTCACTATCAAGATTGCCATGCTTATCAACATTACCCTTAGGCCTGCACTTTCCCAGGATTTTGCAAATAATTCAGTCCCCTGAAGGACAGCTCCCCTTAGAGAAAGCTACAGAGGTCTCTGTAGTTATAGCCTGCCTGCCTCTCCCCTTGGGCGGCACTCCTGCTGCTCCAGAACTAGTAGTGGGGACAGTGGCTCTCTTCCCTCAGAGTAATACCCTTGCTCTACAAACCACCCTCTAGGCCGGGCTGATAGCTCTTCATCTGGTCAGCTTTACTTTCCCGATGTGGAAATTCTAACTTATAAGCCAGCTGGGGCAAGGGTGATTAGGGCCCCATAGTCTCAGCCTGTCACATCTAGAGTAGATCTTTGTCCTATGAATCAGGTCCAGGTGGGATTAAGGGAGCAGCAGATCTCCCACCTGCACTTGCCTGGAATAGAACTTCTGAAACGTGGTGCTGAGAATGATGAGAAGAAATTCTGGAGGCCTGCCTCTCTCATAGAGAAATAGTAGCTCTGGAGGGAGGGGAAGGGAGGAGAGGGAGGGAGGGGGAGGGGGAGGGCAGGAGAAGGAGCTCCACCTTCTTGGCTATAACTACCCCCACTAGAGCTTCTTCCCTCATACTGAGCCAGGGGGAGGAGGTGAAGAGAAAATTTGTGGCTCATATGCCACAGTTGCTCATTGTTCTTTTTTTCTTTTTTTTTGTCTCATTGTTCTTACCGAAATTTAGTACATTTGTGTGAATTAATGTTTCTGTTTGCTATATACTCCTTGAACAATTTCTAGACAGTTAACAATGATTGTTCACCAGTTTGATTTTTTTCCTCTGGCAAATGATCTATGGAGCTCCTCACACCATCATTCAGGAATTGGTTCTCTTTTCTACTACTTTTTAAATATTATTATTATTACATTATAACACATTACATTATTATATATGATATTCTTATTATAAACATGCATGTTTTTGAAAGAAGGCAAATAGAGTGGTTTTATATTAAGGGAAGCAAAGGATGACCTTTGCTTGCACCAGCCCTACTTATCAGGGGTAGCAATCTGCTAGTATGTTTTCATAGGTATAGGTATATCATATTATATTCAATATAAGCTCCAGCAGTAGACTCATAAAAGGAATTAAATTTTAAAAATTACCTCTCACACACTACCACTGAATATATTTCTCCTATTTCCCAAAGCCAACAAATACTTCCAACTGATGTTAAAGATCAGTCAATTGATATGCACCTGCATATAAAATTTTGTCAGCTGAGAGGTTAATTCAATCCACTATCCCCATGGAACTTTTAATACATGTCTCAGAAAGTGAGCAATCAGGCAGGAAAAAATTTAAATACAGAAAATTTGAATAAGAAAATTAATATGCTTCTTATTCAGATGAACGAGAAAATACAAAATATGTATTAGATCATAACAGAAAGCTTAATGAATGTCAAAAGGCAGACAGTCTATACTTTACAATAAAAAACTAACAACAACAGATCAATTTAATTGGGAGGAGAAGGGCTATCTGCCTGAACAGATGTAAATGCTTTGCCAAGAAAATTCTCAGGTTAAGAGAAATCTAAAGCAGCAATTACACACTAATACACCATAGGCTTCCAGTTATGGAATGAATCAGTCACGGGAATAAAAGATACAGACAGCATAGGGAATCTTGTCAATGATATTATAATAGCGTCGTGTGGTGACAAATGGAAGCTACACTTGTGGGGAGCACAGCATGATGTTTAAACTTGTAAATCACTACACTGTACACCTGAAACTAATGTAATAGCGTGTGTCAACTACACAAAAATTTTTATAAAAGTAAATAAACCACAATAAAACAGAACCAACAAATCCTGTGCGTTCATACCAAGAGTACTTAGAGTGACCTTTGCAACCTTAAGCACATTTACTACAAAGAAAGACATGAAAAAAATCATTCAATTTAGGAAGCTCGAAAAACACCAACAAAATAACTACAATGAGGAGAGAATTAAGAAACATAAAACAAAATTAAAATAGTAATCCATTCAACCAATATCTGGTTCTTTGAAAAGACAATCAAATAGAAACACATCTGGCAAATGCGATGAAAACTAAGAATGGAGAAATCATTCAACATGATCAGAAATTAGAAGGGAGATTTTGAGGATTTTTTTAAAAATTTAAGAACATTTGTGCTAATTGATACCAGCAAATTCCACTAACATAACTATTGCAATTGGCCTAAGAAAAAGAAACCTGAATACAGCAATAATCAATAAAGAGACTGAAATCAGTAAAGAAAAAAGACTCCTAAAGGTACTATAATAAATACCACAATTATAGTACAGCTGATTACGATACAGATAATTACCACATTACATAAGTCGTTTCATTGCACTACAAAATGCAAAGGCCACCTAGATTATTTTTCTAGTTTAGCATAACCCTGATGCCAAAACCTGACCAGAATAAATCTCAATTTAGAAAATGGATGCCATAGTCATTACAACAATTGGATACTGATGCAGAAATAGACTAATAGGTCAGTGTTAAAAGAATCTTCTGGGCATATATGAGAATTTAATTTACAATAAGGCTGCCACTTCTAGTCCACGGAGACATGCTACAATGAGACATTTCTAGCTATCCATTTAAAAAACTATAAACATTCTTTAAAAAAACAGGGCATTGGGTGGCTCAGTCAGTTAAGCATCCAACTCTGGATTTTGGCTCAGGTAATGATCTTTGCAACCTTCTCAGAGTTGTGAGATAGAACCCCGTGTCAAGTTCCGTGCTGGGTGTAGAGCCTGCTTAAGATTCTCTCTCCTCCTCTCTCTCCCTGTACCTCCCCATCCCCCCCTCTAAAAAAAGAAAGAGAACAGAAAAATATAAACATTCCTGTAACAAAGCATCCACACACATAGAAAAATATCCCAGTTGATTAAATGTACTTACTATGATAAAGAAAATGTTAAGAGTGTTAGAAGAAAAATTCAGGTTGTTTTTATAATATTGGGCAGGAAAGGCCTTATTGAAATAATACACAGGGGGAGGAAGCAAGATGGCGGAAGAGTAGGGTCTCCAAATCACCTGTCTCCACCAAATTACCTAGAAAACCTTCAAATTATCCTGAAAATCTATGAATTCGGCCTGAGATTTAAAGAGAGACCAGCTGGAATGCTACAGTGAGAAGAGTTCGGCTTCTATCAAGGTAGGAAGACGGGAAAAAAGAAATAAAGAAACAAAGGCCTCCAAGGGGGAGGGGCCCCGCGAGGAGCCGGGCTGAGGCCGGGGCGAGTGTCCCCAGGACAGGAGAGCCCCGTCCCGGAGAAGCAGGAGCTGCACCAACCTTCCCGGGTGGAAAGGGGCTCCCAGGGAGTTGGAGCAGGACCCAGGAGGGCGAGGATGCCCTTGGGTTCCCTGGGACAGTAACAGACACCTGCGCGCCCAGGAGAGTGCGCCGAGCTCCCTAAGGGCTGCAGCGCGCACGGCGGGACCCGGAGCAGCTGGAGGGGCTCGGGCGGCGGCTCCGCGGAGGGGGCTGCACGGCCCGGGAGCGCGAATCCAACAGCGCAGGCTCCGGAGCACAGGGCGCCGGGACACAGCCCAGGATCCGGCCTCCCCCGGGACAGACAGAGGCCGGGAGGGCCCAGGACAGCAAGGACGCTCCTGCCCCAGCTGAGCAGATCAGCGGCCCCGCCCCGGAGCCTCCAGGCCCTGCAGACGGAGAGCTCCGGAGTTCCTGTGGGGGCTGAATCCAGGTTTCCAGAGCTGGCCCCGCCACTGGGGCTGTTGCTCCTGGGGCCTCACGGGGTAAACAACCCCCACTGAGCCCTGCACCAGGCAGGGGCACAGCAGCTCCCCCAACTGCTAACACCTGAAAATCAGCACAGCAGGCCCCTCCCCCAGAACACCAGCTAGACTGACAACTTCCAGGAGAAGCCAAGGGACTTAAAGTACACAGAATCAGAAGATACTCCCCCGTGGTTCTTTTTTTTTTTGTTGTTTGTTTTTTGTTGCTGTTTTGTTTTGTTTTGTTTTGCTTTGCTTTTTGATTTGTTTCCTTCCCCCACCCTTTTTTCCTTTCTTTTTCCTTCTCTTTTTCTTTTTTTTCTTCCTTTTTTTTCTCTTTCTCTCTTCTTTCCTTCTTTCTCTCCTCTCTTTTTCTCCTTTTCCCAATACAACTTGTTTTTGGCCACTCTGCACTGAGCAAAATGACAAGAAGGAAAACCTCACCTCAAAAGAAAGAATCAGAAACAGTCCTCTCTCCCACAGAGTTACAAAATCTGGATTACAATTCAATGTCAGAAAGCCAATTCAGAAGCACTATCATGCAGCTACTGGTGGCTCTAGAAAAAAGCATAAAGGACTCAAGAGACTTCAAGACTGCAGAATTTAGATCCAATCAGACAGAAATTAAAAATCAATTGAATGAGATGCAATCCAAACTAGAAGTCCTAACGACGAGGGTTAACGAGGTGGAAGAACGAGTGAGTGACATAGAAGACAAGTTGATAGCAAAGAGGGAAACTGAGGAAAAAAGAGACAAACAAAAGACCATGAAGACAGATTAAGGGAAATAAATGACAGCCTGAGGAAGTAAAACCTACGTTTAATTGGGGTTCCCGAGGGCACCGAAAGGGACAGGGGGCCAGAATATGTATTTGAACAAATTCTAGCTGAAAACTTTCCTAATCAGGGAAGGGAAACAGGCATTCAGATCCAGGAAATAGATCCCCCCCCTAAAATCAATAAAAACCATTCAACACCTCGACATTTAATAGTGAAGCTTGCAAATTCCAAAGATAAAGAGAAGATCCTTAAAGCAGCAAGAGACAAGAAATCCCTGACTTTTATGGGGAGGAGTATTAGGGTAACAGCAGACCTCTCCACAGAGACCTACAGGCCAGAAAGGGCTGACAGGATATATTCAGGGTCCTAAATGAGAAGAACATGCAACCAAGAATACTTTATCCAGCAAGGCTCTCATTCAAAATGGAAGGAGAGATAAAGACCTTCCAAGACAGGCAGGAACTGAAAGAATATGTGACCGCCAAACCAGCTCTGCAAGAAATTTTAAGGGGGACTCTTAAAATTCCCCTTTAAGAAGAAGTTCAGTGGAACAATCCACAAAAACAAAGACTGAATAGATATCATGATGACACTAAACTCATATCTGTCAATAGTAACACTGAACGTGAACGGGCTTAATGACCCCATCAAAAGGCACAGGGTTTCAGACTGGATAAAAAAGCAGGACCCATTGATTTGCTGTCTACAAGAGATTCATTTTAGACAGAAGGACACCTACAGCCTGAAAATAAAAGGTTGGAGAATCATTTACCATTCGAATGGTCCTCAAAAGAAAGCAGGGGTGGCCATCCTTATATCAGATAAACTAAAATTTACCCCGAAGACTGTAGTGAGAGATGAAGAGGGACACTATATCATACTTAAGGGATCTATCCAACAAGAGGACTTAACAATCCTCAATATATATGCCCCGAATGTGGGAGCAGCCAAATATATAAATCAATTAATAACCAAAGTGAAGAAATACTTAGATAACAATACACTTATACTTGGTGACTTCAATCTAGCTCTTTCTACCCTCGATAGGTCTTCTAAGCACAACATCTCCAAAGAAACGAGAGCTTTAAATGATACACTGGACCAGATGGATTTCACAGATATCTACAGAACTTCACATCCAAACTCAACAGAATACACATTCTTCTCAAGTGCACATGGAACTTTCTCCAGAATAGATCACATACTGGGTCACAAATCGGGGCTGAACCGATACCAAAAGATTGGGATCGTCCCCTGCATATTCTCAGACCATAATGCCTTGAAATTAGAACTAATCACAACAAGAAGTTTGGAAGGACCTCAAACACGTGGAGGTTAAGGACCATCCTGCTAAAAGATGAAAGGGTCAACCAGAAGATTAAGGAAGAATTAAAAAGATTCATGGAAACTAATGAGAATGAAGATACAACCATTCAAAATCTTTGGGACACAGCAAAGGCAGTCCTGAGGGGGAACTACATTGCAATAAAAGCATCCATCCAAAAACTGGAAAGAACTCAAATTCAAAAGCTAACCTTACACATAAAGGAGCTAGAGAAAAAACAGCAAATAGATCCTACACCCAGCAGAAGAAGAGAGTTAATAAAGATTCGAGCAGAACTCAACGAAATCGAGACCAGAAGAACTATGGAACAGATCAACAAAACCAGGAGTTGATTCTTTGAAAGAATTAATAAGATAGATAAACCATTAGCCAGCCTTATTAAAAAGAAGAGAGAGAAGACTCAAATCAATAAAATCATGAATGAGAAAGGAGAGATCACTACCAACACCAAGGAAATACAAACAATATTAAAAACATATTATGAACAGCTATATGCCAAGAAATTAGGCAATCTAGAAGAAATGGACACATTTCTAGAAAACCACATACTACCAAAACTGGAACTGGAAGAAATAGAAAACCTGAACAGGCCAATAACCCGGGAGGAAATTGAAGCCATCATCAAAAACCTCCCAAGAGGGGATCCCTGGATGGCGCAGCGGTTTAGCACCTGCCTTTGGCCCAGGGCGTGATCCGGGAGACCCAGGATCGAGTCCCACATTGGGCTCCCGGTGCATGGGGCCTGCTTCTCCCTTTGCCTGTGTCTCTGCCTCTGTGTGTGTGTGTGTGTGTGTGTGTGTGTGTGTGTGACTATCATAAATAAATAAAAATTTTAAAAAAAAAACCTCCCAAGACACAAAAGTCCAGGGCCAGATGGCTTCCCTGGGGTATTCCATTAAAAGTTTGAAGAAGAAACCATACCTATTCTACTAAAGCTGTTTGGAAAGATAGAAAGAGATGGAGTACTTCCAAATTCGTTCTATGAGGCCAGCGTTACCTTAATTCCAAAACCAGACACAGACCCCACCAAAAAGGAAAATTATAGACCAACATCCCTGAGGACCACAGATGCAAAAATTCTCAACAAGGTACTAGCCAATAGGATCCACAATACATTAAGAAGATTATTCACCATGACCAAGTGGCATTTATCCCCGGGATGCAAGGCTGGTTCAACACTCGTAAAACAATCAAAGTGATTGATCATATCAGCTAGAGAAAAAGACAAGACATGACCCTTTCAATAGATGCAGAGATAGCATTTGACAAAATACAGCATCGATGCCTGATCAAAACTCTTCAGAGTGTAAGGATAGAGGGAACATTCCTCAGCATCTTAAAAGCCATCTCCGAAATGCCCACAGCAAATGTCATTCTCAATGGGAAACACTGGGAACCTTTCCCCTAAGATCAGGAACAAGTCAGGGATGTCCACTCTCACCACTGCTATTCAACATAGTACTAGAAGTCCTAGCCTCAGTAATCAGGCAACAAAAAGAAATAAAAGGCATTGAAATGGGCAAAGAAGAAGTCAAACTCTCCCTCTTCACAGATGACATGATATTCTACATAGAAAGCCCAAAAGACTCCACCCCAAGATTGCTAGAACTCATACAGCAATTCGGCAGTGTGGCAGGATACAAAATCAATGCCCAGAAATCAGTGGCATTTCTATACACTAGCAATGAGACTGAAGAAAGAGAAATTCAGGAGTCAATCCCATTTACAATTGCACCCAAAAGCATAAGATACCTAGGAATAAACCTAACCAAAGAGGGAAAGGATCTATACCCTAAAAACTACAGAACACTTCTGCAAGAAATTGAGGAAGACACAAAGAGATTGAAAAATATTCCATGCTCATGGATTGGCAGAATTAATATTGTGAATATGTCAATTCTTCCCAGGGCAATTTACACATGTAATGCAATCCCTATCAAAATACCATGGACTTTCTTCAGAGAGTTGGAAAAATTATCTTAAAATTTGTGTGGAATCAGAAAAGACTGCAAATAGCCAGGGTAATTTTAAAAAAGAAAACCATATCTGGGGGCATCACAATGCCAGATTTCAGGTTGTACTACAAAGCTGTGGTCATCAGGACAGTGTGGTACTGGCACAAAAACAGACACATAGATCAGTGGAACAGAATAGAGAATCCAGAAGTGGACCCTCAACTTTATGGTCAACTAATATTTGACAAAGGAGGAAAAACTATCCACTCGAAAAAACACAGTTTCTTCAATAAATGGTGCTGGGAAAATTGGACGTGCACATGCACAAGAATGAAACTAGACCATTCTCTTACATCATACACAAAGATAAACTCAAAATGGATGAAAGATCTAAATGTGAGACAAGACTCCATCAAAATCCTAGAGAAGAACACAGGCAACACACTTTTTGAACTTGGCCACTGCAACTTCTTGCAAGATACATCCATGAAGGCAAGAAAAACAAAATCAGAAATGATTATTGGGACTTCATCAAGATAAAAAGCTTCTGCACAGCCAAAGAAACAGTCAACAAAACTAAAAGACAACCTACAGAATGGGAGAAAATATTTGCAAATGACCTATCAGATAAAGGGCTAGTATCCAAGATCTATAAAGAACTTATTAAACTCAACACCAAAGAAACCATCGAATCATGAAATGGGCAAAAGACATGAACAGAAGTTTCACAGAGGAAGAGATGGACATGACCCACAAGCACATGAGAAAATGCTCCACATCACTTGCCATCAGGAAATACAAATCAAAACCACAATGAGAGTTACCACCTCACACCCATGAGAATGGTGAAAATAAACAAGACAGGAAAGAACAAATGTTTGAAAGGATGTGGAGAAAGGGAAACCCTCTTGCAGTGTTGGTGGGAATGTGAACGGGTACAGCCACTCTGGAAAACTGTGTGGAGGTTCCTCAAAGAGTTAAAAATAGATCTGCCCTTCGACCCAGCAATTGCACTGCTGGAGTTACCCCAAAGATACAGATGCAGTGGAACGTGGAGACACCTGCACCCCAATGTTCATAGCAGCAATGTCCACAATAGCCAAACTGTGGAAGGAGCCTTGGTGTCCATCGAAAGATGAATGGGTAAAGGAGATGTGGTCTATGTATACAATGGAATATTCCTCAGCCATTATAAATGACAAATTCCCACCATTTGCTTCAACATGGATGGACCTGGAGGGTATTATGCTGAGTGAAGTAAGTCAGTCGGAAAAGGACAAACATTATATGGTCTCATTCATTTGGGGAATATAAAAATTAGTGAAAGCGAATAAAGGGAAAGGAGACAAAATGAATGAAAATATCAGTGAGGGTGACAAAACATGAGAGACACCTAACTCTGGGAAATGAACCATGGGTAGTGGAAGGGGAGGTGGGTGGGGGGTTGGAATGACTGGGTGATGGGCACCGAGGGGGGCACTTGGTGGGATGAGCACTGGGTGTTATGCTAAATGTTGGCAAATTGAACTCTAATAAAAAAATTTTTTTAAAGAAAATAAAATAAATATATATACATATATAAGTATATACATATACATATATACATTTATAAGTGTATATATACATATATAAGTACGTATATGTATATATGTATATGTATATATAATGGAATATTACTCAGATGTCAAAAACAATGAAATCTTTTCATTTTTGACAATGTGGATGGAACTAGAGGGTATTATGGTAAGCGAAATAGGTCAGTCAGAGAAAGACAAATACCATATGATTTGACTCATATATGGAATTTAAGAAACAAAACAGATGAATATAGGAGAAGGGAAGGAAAAATAGAATAAGATTAAAACAGAGAGGGAAAAAAAACAGGGAGGCAAACCATAAGAGACACTTAAGTATAGGAAACAAACTGAGGGTTGCTGGAGGGATGTGGGTGGGGGATGGGGTGATTGTGTGATGGGCATTAAGGAGGACACTTGATGTAATGAGCAGTGGCTGTGTAAATGATGAATCACTAAATTCTACTCCTGAAAGTAATATTACACTATATGTAAACTAAATTGAATTTAAATACAGTTTTTAAATTTTTATATAAGTAAGTTCTGACTACAGAAATCAAGCAAGAAAAAGAAAGATTAGAATCCAGATTGGAAAGAAGAACTAAAGCTATCTTTATTTGCAGATAGCATGATGCAATACATTAAAACTTCTATGGATTCATCTTTCGATGGACACTCAGGCTCCTTCCACAGTTTGGCTATTGTGGACATTGCT
The DNA here is from genome assembly GCF_053574225.1 of Canis aureus. Classification (NCBI taxonomy): domain Eukaryota; kingdom Metazoa; phylum Chordata; class Mammalia; order Carnivora; family Canidae; genus Canis; species Canis aureus. Next base: position 80,187,884 of record NC_135649.1, on the reverse strand, counting down.
GCTATAAACATCGGGGTGCAGGTGTCCCGGCGTTTCATTGGTTTATGTATACAATGGAATATTACTCAGCCACTAGAAACGACAAATACTCACCATTTGCTTCGACGTGAATGGAACTGGAGGGTATTAAGCTGAGTGAAATAAGTCAATGGGAGAACGACAAACATTATATGGTCTCATTCATTTGGTTAATATAAATAATAGTGAAAGGGAATAGAAGGGAAGGGAGAAAAAATGGGTAGGAAATATCAGAAAGGGAGACAGAACATGAAGACTCCTAACTCTGGGAAACGAACTAGGGGTGGTGGAAGGGGAGGAGGGCAGGGGGTGGGGGTAAGTAGGTGATGGGCACTGAGTGGGGCACTTGACGGGATGAGCACTGGGTGTTATTCTGTATGTTGGCAAATTGAACGCCAATAAAAAATAAATTTATTATTTAAAAAAATAATAAATAAATTGGTAAAAAAATAAAAATAAAAATAAAAAATAAAACTTCTATGGAATCAACAAAAACACTGCTAGAACTAAAGAATGAGTTCAGCAAAGTTTCAAGATACAAAATCAATACAAAACCCAACTGTATTTCTATAAGCTGTCAATGAGAAATACAAACATGAAATTAAGAAAACAATTCCATTGGTAATAGCATTAAAAATGTATGATATAGGTGGTTCAGTTAGTTAAGCTTCTGACTCTTGGTTTTGGCTCAGGTCATGGGTTGTGGGATTGAGCCCCATGTCGTGCTCTGTGCTCATCAGGGGTCTGCTTGAAGATACTCTCTACCCTTGCCCCCACTCATGCTCTTTCTTTCTCTCTCTCACATAAATAAATACATCTTTTTTAAGAAGTATAAAACACTTGGAAATTATTTTTTAAAAATTTTGTTAATCATTTGACACACTGATAGAGAGTACAGGTAGGCAGAGTGGTAGGCAGAGGGAGAGGAAGAGGGAGAAGCAGGCTCCCTGCTGAGCAAAGAGCCTGATATGGGGCTGGATCCCAGAACCCTGGGATCATAACCTGAGCCGATAGCAGATGCTTAACCAACTGAGCCACCCAGGTGAACTGAAAATAATTTTTTGAATATTTTATTTATTTATTCATGATAGACATAGAGAGAGAGAGAGGCAGAGACACAGGCAGAGGGAGAAGCAGGCTCCATGCCGCAGCCCGACATGGGACTCGATCCCAGGACTCCAGGTTCGCGCCATGGGCCAAAGGCAGGCGTTAAACCACTGAGCCACCCAGGGGTCCCCTGAAAATAGGTTTTTAAAAATAGAGTGAGATTCAGAATCCATCCTCCTTGGTATTTAACCAAATGAGTTGAGAACCTATATCCACACAAAAACCTGCACATGGTTTATAGCAGCTTTATTCATAACTGCCAACACTTGAAAGCAACCAAGATGTCCTCCAGTAGGTGAAGGGACAAATAAACTATGGGACAGACAATGGGATATTATTCAGCACCAAAAAGAAATGAGCTATCAAGCCATGAAAAAACATGGAAAAACCTTAAATGCATATTACTAAATGAAAGAAGCCAACATGAAAAAGCTACATATAATTCAACTATCTGGCATTCTGAAAAAGTCAAAACTATGGAGACAGTAAAATATTTTATGGTTGCAAAGGGCTGGGAGGAGAGAGGGATGAATAGGCAGAGCACAGAGAACTTTTAGGGCAATAAAACTATTCTGTATGATACTATAATGGGGGATAGGTGTCATACATTTGTGAAATCCCATATATTGTACAACACCAAGCATGAACCCTAATGTAAAATAGAGACTATGAGTAACAATGACGTGTCAATGTAGGTTTATCAATTGAATAAATGTACCATTCTTCTGTGGGATGTTGATAATAGAGGAGGCTCTGCATATGTGGAAGAAGGTAAATGGGAACTCCCTGTACTTTCTGCTAAATTTCACTATGAAACTAAAACTGCTCTAAAAAATAGATTCTATTTTTTAAAAATATAATACTTCTACACTAAAAACTATAAAACATTACCAAAATAAATTAAAGACACAACTAATTAAAAGGTATTTCATGTTCAGGTACCAGAAGACTTAATATTGTTAAGATGTCAATACGCCTCAAATTGATATACAAATTAAATGCAATTCCTATTATATCCTATCTGAATTTTTTATAAGAAATTAATTCTAAAATGCACACATGGGAAACTGATGCTAAAATTCACATTAAAATTCAAGAGACAAAAACAAAATAATCCTGTAAAAAAGAATAACGTTGGAAAATTCATTCATACTATTTGATTTCAAAACTTACAACAAAACTATAGTAATCAAGACAATGTTGTACTGGCATAAAGATTGATATATAGATTAATGGAATGGATTTTAGAGTCCAGAAATGAACCCTTAAATTTATGGTCAATTGATTTTTAAAAAGAGTACCAAGAAAAATCAACAGGGAAAGGATAGCATTTCTTTTTTTAAAAAAATTTATTTATTTATTTATTCATGAGAGACACAGAGACAGAGAGAGAGAGGCAGAGACACAGGCAGAGGGAGAAGCAGGCTTCATGCAGGGAGCCTGACGTGGGACTCAATCCCGGGTCTCCAGGATCATGCCCTGGGCTAAAGGCGGCGCTTAACCACTGAGCCACCCGGGCTGCCAACGAGTAGCATTTCAACAAATGATAAGGGACAACTTGATATTCACATACAAAAGAATGAATTAGGCTCATTCCTCATGCTGTATGCAAAACTTAACTCAAAATTGATCAAAGGCTGAAATGTAAGTGGTAAAACTATAAAACTCTTAGGGTTAGGCAACAGCTTCACGAGTAAAAAAAAAAAGGAAAAAAAACTAGATGAATTGGACTTTATCAAAAATAAAAACTTGTGTGCTTCAAAAGACAAACTCAAGAAACTGAAAAGACAACTCACAGAAAATATTTGCAAATCATATATCCAACAAAAGATGTACCCAGAATATGTAATGCTCTTGTAACTCAATAATAAAAAGACAAATAACCAAATATTTTAAGTGGGTAAATAATCTGAGTAGACATTTTGCCAAAGCAGTTATATAAATAGCCAATAAATACATGAAAAGATGCATATCTCCTAGGAAGACTATAATAAAAAAGACAGGCAATAACAATTGTTGACAAGGTTGTGGAAAAATTAGAACCCTCATATAATGATAGTGGGAATATAAAATAGTACAGCTTCTTTTGAAACAATTTGGTACCTCCTCAAAACTTGAAACATAAGAGTTTCCATATGATCCAACAAGTCCACTTTTAGGTACCTACCAAAGAGAAATGAAAACATACGTCTAAACAAAAAACTTGTACACAAATATTCTTAGCATCATTATTTATAGTGGTCAAAGGCTGTAAGTGGCCCATGTGTCCACTAGTTGATGAATGGATGGATAGACTATGGCACATTCCTTCAGTGGAGTATTGTTCAGCAATAAAAAGGAATAAAGTACTGATACATACCATAATATGGATGAACTTCGAAAACATTATGCTGGGTGAAAGAAGCCAATCACAGAAGACCACATGTTATATGATTCCTTTTGCATGTAATGTTCAAAACAGGCAAATCTTTTGAGTCAGAAATTTGATTTGTGTTTGCCTAAAGAAGGGGTGGAGGATGGAAATCACACTCTTTTGAAGGTGATTATAACATTCTAAAATTAATTGTAGTGATAACTGTACAACTCTATGAATAATACTAAAAAACATTGAATTGTATACTTTAAATGAGTGAAATTTATGGTATGTAGATTATACATCAATAAAGTCGGATTTTTTTAAGTATCATTTATTGTCCGCTAATTTGGAGAGACTTTTGAAAAATACAGGTCTGTTTGGGGGAAATTAAACAAAAAAATCAGTGGTAGTCCAGTATGGCAAGAGCTGTGACCACTGTGAATCTTGGTTTCCTCACTTTAAAGTAAATGTAATCAGGGGCACCTGAGTGGCTCCATGGTTGAGCATCTACCTCCAATTCAGGGCATGATCCTGGGGTCCTGGGATCGAGTCCCACATCAGGCTCCCAACAGGGAGCCTGCTTCTCCCTCTGCCTATATCTCTGCCACTCTCTCTGTGTCTCTCATGAATAAATAATAAATAAAAATCTAAAGAAAAATAAAGTAAATGTAATCACAACTACTTTACATAATGTGAAAACTAAGTCAAATAATGAATACGAAATATCCAGCTTAGCATTTGGCACTAATAGTAATTACAGAAAAGGTGAACCTCATATTACTTGTCAGAGTGAGGGGGGTTTTCATTAAAAGAGTAATTTTTTTAATGCACTGAGGCTACTATGTCAACATTTTTGTCCTAAGAGAAAGCAACGTTCAAGGCATTTATGACATGGTACTGTAAGTGTAAGTGCAACCATTGAAGTTATAACCAGATTAAGGTCCTGGCTCCCACTTACTAGCTGTGGGACCAAAGGAAAGTGACTGGAATTCTCAATTTCATTGCCTTATCTGCAAAACAGGGATAATTTTACCTTCCCTGGAGGACTGTTCTGAGAATAAGAGATTAGAAGGATAAAAATTGTCTGATTCTCTCCTACATTTTCACTTTATTCCTTTTTAATGTGTTTTCCTCATTCTAAAAAATATATTCAAGTATTTTCTGTCCTAAATAACCTTCCCTTGCATCCCCTCTCTAACTACCAAACTCTGCTCCTCCTTTCCTTCCAAATGAAGGATCATCAAACAAAATAGCTTTCCCCTCCTCATTCTTCACTTTAATCCAGTCTCGCTTTATTCTCTTTGGGCCCCCAGCTGCCACAACTGACACAGCCCTCAATAAGGTAACAAGGATGTCCTAATTAAAGGAGTCATTTCTCAGTTTCATTTGATCTTACCTCTTTGTAGCATCACACCCCACCCCTTTCTTTGTGTCTATGATTCTAATGTTTTTTTTCCTGGTTACTTTCCTATGCTTCTGAAATTTCTTTTTCAATCTCCTAGTACTTCCAAGATCCCATCCTTGGCCATCAGCTCTCTATTTCCTACATCTTTGGATGAATTAATTCAAACTCATGGTTTCATCTGATATTGATAGTTGAGGTGACTTCCAAATATATATTTCTGGTCTAGAGCTAATTGCTGACCACTAGACTAAAATGTCTACTTGCCTCCTGCTCATTCTGGATGTTTTTACAAGCATCTCAATCTCAGATCTCACCTCAATGCACTTCCTTTACCTGCAAATATGTGCACACCTCTGTAGTCAATTCTTCATTTAAGGGCACTAGCATTACTCAGTCACCCTCAGAAACCTTCCTGTAGGGATCCCTGGGTGGCGCAGCGGTTTGGCGCCTGCCTTTGGCCCAGGGCATGATTCTGGAGACCCAGGATCGAATCCCACATCGGGCTCCCGGTGCATGGAGCCTGCTTCTCCCTCTGCCTATGTCTCTGCCTCTCTCTCTCTCTCTCTCTCTCTCTCTCTCTCTGTGACTATCATAAATAAATAAAAATTAAAAAAAATTTAAAAAAAAGAAACCTTCCTGTATTAAAGTATGGATGAGGGGCAGCCCTGGTGGCTCAGTGGTTGAGCGTGCCTATAGCCCAGGGCCTGATCCTGGAGACCCAGGATCAAATCCCATGTCAGGCTCCCTGCATGGAGCCTGCTTCTCCCTCTGCCTGTGTCTCTGCCTCTCTCTCTCTCCTCTCTGTGTATTCTCATGAATAAATAAATAAAATCTTTTTTAAAAAATAAAGTATGGATGAACCCAGGCCTGCAGTCAAGTAGCAAGCAGGCTTCTGGTAAAAAAAAAAATGAATAGAGAGACCAGTACCATGTATAATGACAGACATCAACCTCAATCAAGCCCTAAGTAGTGTCCAATAAATTTACTGTATTTTTCTAATCAGCTCTCTCTCCAAATACTAGTAATGACAATTTCAAACTTAAAAACTCTTCAAACACCTGGTTTCCTCTCCTGTCACTCTTGGAAGCTGACTATACCTCTTATTTTACTGAGAAAATAAAAGTCCTCAGGAGGAACTATCTCAACTTCTTAACCAAATCCAAAAACATGCCTACATCTATAATTGTTGCTTCCCTCAAAGAACTTCAAAGTCAGTATAACATGATCTTCACTTTCCCACTCCCAACCTGGTCCTCCTTTGGTTTTAGCAGATGGTATCACTATCTGTACACCAGTTGTACAGGCCAGCCCTGGGAGTCATCTTTGATGTCCTCTACAACATTAAGTTCTGCTGACTTTAGCTCCTATATATCTCTTATATCTCTCCACTTTTCTCCATCTCTACTACCACTACTCTAATACAAGTGACTAGCATGCCATATCTGAACTACTACAATATTGTCCTATTGATCTACTCACATCAGGCCTGCTCTTCCATCTCTTATTTATAATGTAGACAGAATTTTCTGCAAAACTGATATCATACTCTAATTTAAAATTCTTGACCACTCTTTTTTTTAAAGATTGTAATTATTTGTTCATGAGAGACACAGAGAGAGAGGCAGAGACATAGGCAGAGGGAGAAGCAGACTCCTTGCAGGGAGCCGGATGTGGGACTCAATCCCAGGACCCCAGGATCATGCCCTGAGCAGACGTTCAACTGCTGTGCCACCCAGGTGTCCCTCTTGATAACTCTTTAACAAAAACATCAAAATCCATAATGTGACCTACAAGTGCTATATGGCCCAACCACACACACCTTCTTTCAATCTCTCAGTACAGCAAAAGTCTCTCCCCTTTACCAGGACTTTTTAAAATGCTGTTATTTCTAGAATGTTGTGCCTAGAATAATCTCCATCTCTGCTCCCTTTTTTTCACCTAGTTAAAGCCTACTCTTTCTTCAAATCATAGGGCAAATGACTTACCTGGGGAGGTATTCCTTGGCCCCTCAAACTAGGTTAGGTCACTCTGTTATATAGCACTAGGTGCCTTTCCTTCATATCACATACCACAATGAATTAATACACATAAAACACTTAGAACACTGCTTGACATACAACAAGTATTCAATAAATCTCACTATTATTATAAACATATAATTGTGTCTTTTCCCCAACTATTATTTCATTTTAATAAAATTAGAGTCGTTCTAGATGTTAGAGATAGAGCAGTAAACAAAAAAGATTCAAATGTTATATTTGATTAATGTGCGTGTCCCCTCCTGGCTACAAGATTCTGTGAAGGCAGAGACAAACACTGATTCCTTCAGAGCCTATTAGAGGGGTGCAGCTAAACGCAGGCTGAAGGGGCGCTAAGAAATCCATGCTAACTTTTAAAACAGAAACCCCATCTGCACAGGTGTCCATACTACTGTCCACAGCTCAAAAAAGCCAGGTTCGGTGAGAACCTCTCCTTTCCCCGTCATTATTCCCTTTGATGTGAGTGATCCTGGTGAAAGAATCTTCCTGTTTCATAGAAAAGAGTGTGATTATGTCCCTGAGCTGGGCGACCACCCCTCAGAAGTTAGGTAGAGCGGCCAGAAAGACAAAACCTCCCAGCGTCCTGCCCCCAACCCATCCCAAATCTCCTGACAAATCGCCACTCCCCATCCCTGCTGTTAAAAGAAAACAGGCTGGAGAGAGTCAGCGCAGCCAAAACTCACCAGAGTCAGAGAGAAAGTGCAGAGACACCAGCGGAAGTGCTGCCCCTCCTTCCCACCGCCGCCATTTAGAAGAACTTTCCGTGTCCCTCTAGCATGCTGGGAGGTCTGGTTTTATCCGCGTTGCTTTGGTTACCTCAGATTCCTTAGACATCTAACGTAGAGGAAAGACAGGCAGAACTGAAGGGATCGGGAGGTGGAGCTGAAATTCAATGATAGGGGTTACTTCAGGGGTTAAGTGCATAGTCTTTGGTGTCACACTGGCTCCAGCATCTTTCCTTGCCACTTGGGATATAATGTGGCTTTAGGCAAGTTACTTAACCTCTTCAAGCCCCTGCCTTTTCATTTGTAGAATGGAGGTAATAATCCCTCTACTGTTAGATTGCTGTGAAGATTAAATGTCATAATGTATGTAAAGCACATAGCACAATGCTTGGCACCAGTAACAAAAAAAAAAAAAAAAAACCCTCTTAATAAAATTTTGAAAATTTAAACAGCCAATTTTCTCTTTAAAAAAAAAAAAAACGCCCTTCCTTTAGCTTATGAATCCTCCAAAAATTGTTCTCTCCCTCTCTTCACAACCAGATGTCTCAAAAGAAATGGCTCTGTTGCCATTATTCCACCTACCTCTTAGCTCTCAGCTTATATCTGACTTTTCATTCCATCACTCCCTGAAATATCTCTCACTATTTAAAATAACCAATGACCTCTGGAATGCTAAAGGCAACAAAAAATTTCCAGTCTTCAATCCCTTGACCTTCCTCCTTCCTCTGATCCCACAGAACATGCTTTTCTCCCAGAAACACTCTTTTAACTTCAATGACACTAGATTCCTTGTATTCTTCTATTCTTTCTGGCTATTTATCTATCTCCTTTGTAAGGTCACCCTCCTCTTTCTAGGCATTAAATATTTGAGTTTCTTCAGGCTTGATTCCAAGGCCACTTATTATCATTTTATGCTCTCCCTAAGGCAATGCCAATCATACCTTAATCTTTAATCACCATCTGTAAGTTACCGAGGACATTTATTTCTCAGTCCATACTGTTATCAGAACTCCAGACTAAAATAACCAACTTTCTATAAAATACATCCCATCAAATATCTCAAAAGCATCTTAAACTCCACATGACAAAGGAGAAATGCATGCTCTTTCTCCTAAATTCCATTCAGCATTATCATCTCTTTCAGTGTTATCACAGTCTATTCATTAATACACATCAAAAATCTAGGCAACGTCCTTATTATCTTTCACCTGCCTTTCACATGCTATTCACTGTCAAGTCCTGTAAGTTTTATTCCTAGATATTTATCAAAACTGTTTATGTCTTTCTATTCCACTGCCACCTTTTTTGTCCAAGATCTAACCTCTCATACTTTGACTATTTAAACTCTTTCCTAACTGGCCACTATATACATTGATTCCCTCCAATCCATATCTTTTTTCCCAAATGATATTTGCAAAACAATTGTTGCAGCATGTCACATGCATGCCCCATTCACTCCACCTGGTTAAAACTCTCAGAAATTTTCCCTTGCTCATTAGAGAAATATCAGTCTTTAACGTGGTCTGCATGGTCTGATCTCTCACTAAGCCAGGACTAAGGTGAGAAAAGATAAACACCTAGAATGCGGAAATGTCAGGGAATGCCCAAACTCAGAGTAGTCTAAGTACAGAGTCAGCACCAAGAAGTGAGTACCTTTTTAAATTTTGCACAGCTCTTATCTCATCCTACTCTCAGCACTGCCATCCTTGCCTGACCATCACACTCCTAATAACAGCTAACATTTAGTGAATGTCACTTGTAATCAGTTTTTATGATCCTATGTACTTTATAGACTTTATGTCACTGAATTCTCACTTTAAAAAAACCTATAAAGAAATTTTCAATCATGCCCCAGTATAAAGATAAGGCACAAAGAGGTTCAGGAATTGGCCCCCTGTTACACATTTGGTAAGTGATAGAGCTAAGGGCCGAATACAGGTAGTCTGATTACACAAACCACACTACTCAGCTTTATACTTCTTTGCCTCCCCATCTCACAATATTCACCTACTTGTAACTTGCACTCCTATCACATAAACCCCTTTCAGTTTCTTGAACCTATTGCAATTACTCTGATCACAGGGTCTTTCCAACATGCCATGCCGATGGTAAGGACTGACAGGCCATTAATTAATGTCCCATTCATTCTTCAGATTTGACTTTAGTGCTTCTCAATTGTCCCCTATCCTCAAGTCTAAATTAAATTCCTATTATCTTGAACTCACAAGAACGTGCTTCTTATCATCAAACCAGTTAAATCATTTTAGAATTCCATAACAATGGTCCCTGACTTATGATGGTCGACTTTGGATTTTTTGACTTTATGATGGTACAAAAGTGATACGTATTCAGTAGAAATGAAACTTTGAATATTGAATTTTTATATTTTCCTGGGCTAGAGATATGTGGTAATATTCTCTCTCATGATGCTGGGCAATGGCAGTGAGACACAGGTTCCAGTAAGCCATACAATCACGAGAGTAAACAGCCTACACACTTAAAACTGTTCTGTATACATACAACCATTCTGTTATTAATTTTCAGTACAGTATTCAATAAATTATGTGAAATATTGAATACTTATGATAAAACAGGCTTTGTATTAGGTGATTTTCCCCACTGTAGGCTAATGTAAGTATTCTGAGCATGTTTAAGGTAAGCTATGCTAAGCTACAATGTTTGGTAGATTAGTGTATTAAATGGATTTTTGACATACAATATTTTCAAATTATGATGGGTTTATCGAGACATAACCCCATTGTAAATTAAGCAAGATAGATATTCATTAATGTGATGTTGAATGAACTTTTATCTTATCTGATTCACAGGAAGCAAAGGAGATATAAGACAATGTCTGTTTTTGATCATAGCAGCATTCCCTGTAACTAACACAATGCTTGACACAAGGTAACTGTTTTCACACTTATTTGTGGGAGTAATTAATTAATTGTAGAGATATTAGTAAGGTTAAGGAGGTTAGGAGAACAGTGCTCTAGGTAGAGTGAAGAGTATGTGCAAAATCCTGCGGCAAGAAAGAAATTAGCATGCTGGATAAAATAAAAGAATAGCTGATATTATATATGTCAACACCTTCCAGCCAAAGAGCACAGGAATACACAGACAGTTTTAAAAAGGTGCGTTGATTACTCATTGCAGTGAAGAAATGCATGATGTGGGAACGGTGCACGTATTTCAGGAAGATTATGCTAGAAAGAAACTATTATAGGACTTGAGTTTTCCTTGGGTGATTTAGTTGTTTATATCCAATGAGAGAACAACACAGTTTAGCCATGAGTGACAAGCCATGTTATCAGCAACACTAAGATTTCCTTGTAAGTATAAGATGCCAGTCACTACTTTTCTTTTCCATATGACTCAAGAGCAGAGATATTTGGGGGAAAGTAGCACAAGAGCCTGGAGAGAGAGGCAAGGCCAGGCCATGCAGAGCCTGTAAAATCGTATTTGCAGAGTTGACCTTTATCCTAATGCAAAAATAGAGTGATGTACTTAAGTCTGTGTGCCAAGGACTGTGGAAGGTCTGAGGCTTTATTCTACTTGCAAGCTCACAACTTAATTTGCCGCAGATTGACCCTGACAGAAGATGGAAGACACCTAGATGAGAGACAAAGGACTTTATTATTCACAGCAAAAGCAATAGCCAGAGCATCATGCTTGTACTGGTTCTACATGTGCCCTAAATCCCCTGGGGGTAATACAAGTAGACTTACCTGAATGGCTATACATGCAGAGGGTTGTGATACAGGAGGAGAACCCTGAGCTTGGGAGATGTACTTCTTTTACAGTGAGCAGCAGCAATTCTGCTCTTTGGGGAAGTATTACCTCATCCCTCAATTTGCTCAAAAGACAACCGTGAGAAATTTCCTGAGTAAAGAGTGGTTAGGGCTTTGAATTCTTGGCATACCCAGCACAAACTCAAGGGAACACTCAGGGTCCATACTGGATTTCATCTCCCAACTTTGTTTTCTCAAAGGTCAACATGTGGAGAACTGGCTCATTATATAGAGCAAGCTAACACTGAATTACTACCTTTCACCATATTTGATCCATCCTTCAGCTTACAAACATGTCCTAATTTCTCCTATGTTGATCCCCACATTCTCCTGCAGCTACTTCCCCAGCTGGTCACCCTATAAATGGAAGGAGAAAGCTAACACACCCTGGGATAATGCCAATGAAAAGAATAAATACAGGGATGGTGGTACTTAGGTAAGTGAAAAGAAAAGATAGCAAACCCCATGAGGAAAGAAGGACAGGTAGAAGCAAGGAGAATGGTGTTCTAGGTCGGTGACATAGGAGATACCTGAACCATGGACACTGATGCTCCATGGAAGCATGAAAACAGTGCCCCAAAAGGTGATTTTTTATGTAGGCAGTGTGGGCCTGGGGTAACGTAGCTAGTATCCAGAAGAGAGGTACAAACTCTTCCCACCAACTTACAGGCCTACCACTTAGAGAAAGCCTCACCTTGTATTTGCAATGAACTGAGTCACATTACTTTATCCAAAACTGTAGGAGGAATACTCCTGTTTAACCTCTTGTAGTTCATGTTTCTATCTGTTGTGATGCTTGCATCTGTTCATTAAGTATTTTAATAAAGCATTTAATGATTTCAAATTCCAATATAATATTAACTCTTTGTTAGTTGATAATGTAATACAAATTATAATCTCAATAATTTAATAATGCTTAACTTGTAATGATTTATTACAGTGTGCTAGGTACTATGCTAAGCACTTTACATATAAAATCCCATTGAAGCCTCAAAAAGAAACCTATGAGGTTTTTTTTCCTTTATGCTCCATTCTAATGTAGAAGAAACTGAAGCCCCAGAGAAGTTAACTAACAACACACAGGTAAGAAATGGTAACAGGGCCACCTTTAAGGACCTGAACCAGTGTAGTTGGTCCCCACAGGGCCCATGCTGATAATGGTTGTCTGGGCTTGTGGATTAATGTTGATTCTCCAAATTCTTAACCTTTTTTCTTTGAATTTATGTCTTGTAAGTGATGTCCCATGAGACAGTACAGCATGTGCTAGAAACCTGGACCCTCAGCTCTCCTATGATCCAGTTCTACCAGCTCCTGGCTTCACTGGGACGGGTTCTCTAGTGTTCATTCATCCGTGCACTCACCCAGACTCCCTCTCTCCCTCCTGCCCAAGTGATTGCTACTGCATTCTGCCCTCTGATGGGGTCTAGGTGTGCTTGCAGAGAGATTCAAGACTGCAGTGCCAGGCCTGGGGCATGGCCCCCGATACCTCTGAGGAACTTCACAACATTAAACTACGATTACAAAATACAATAACAGGTCAAATAAGAGGCTGTGGAAGAAAGGGGGGAAAGCTTTTCCCTGATTTTTTAATGAGAAACCCCACATTTTCAGTTTGTACATTATACAGCTGGACAGGCATGGTGAAGGTCACAAATGCAGATTGCATGGCCCCTAAGTCTGTGTCATTGCTTTTTATTTTCTGTTCTTGCTTTTAACAAAGAGAAATAATTGACTATGTGATACATGCATTCATGATATAAAATTTGAAGGTTTCAAAACAGTGAATTAAAAGTATGCCTTTTACCCCAATTATGGAATCATCCAGTTCCCTTCCTCAATAACAAACACTCTTTTCAACCAGATCCTTAGATATCCATCCTTGCAGAGTTACATTACACATATATAAACATTTACATATATTTTAACCACTCCCTTTTTATACAGATAGTTTAATACCAGTGTTCGGGACCTGCATTTTTATTTTTAATGTATCTTGGAGATATTTCTGTGTGATCATAATGAGGACAAAAACTACATGCTGTATCAATTTAAACCCACACTAAAAACTCAGTCATATTTCCCTTTCCCAACACCCTCATGAAAACAGTGTGTTTCAAATGATTATATATTTGGCAATATGATAGAAAATAGATGGTATCTTACTGTAATTAAAATACACATTTCATTTACCATGTGTGAGGCTGGGCATTTTGAAAATGCATAGAGGAATTTGTATTTTCTGTCCTGTGAACATATTTGTCATGCCAATAGCAGGGACTGACTAGCTGTTCTCCAAACTCATTTTCTTTTCCTCCTGGAGTTTCCCAGTCCTGCAGCAGGTAACTGTGGCTAGTGGATTGAGTCCTGGTCAAGGAAAAGTGGAACTAAGTGATGTACAACACTGACCAGCATGACTGCCAAAAGGTCCCTGTGAGATCTTTCTATTTTTCCTATTTTTCTGTCTTACCCTCCCTGCTGGCAAAAATGTTGCCACCAAGAAAATCCAGAAATAAACCCACAACTATATGGTCAATTAATATTCATCAGAGCAGAAAGAATATCCAATGGAAAAAAGGCCAGTCTCTTCAACAAGTGGTGCTAGGAAAACCGGACCACTTTCTTACACCATGCACAAAAATAAACTCAAAATGGATGAAAGACCTAAATATGTGACCTGAAACCATCAAAATCCTAGAGAAGAACACAGGCAGTGTCCACGTTGACACTGGCCATAGCAAGTTCTTTCTAAATGTATCTCCTGAAGCAAGGGGAAAAAATAAACTATTGAAACTTCATCAAAATTAAAACCTTCCGCACAGTGAAGGAATCAACAAAACTAAAAGCAACCTTACAGAATACATGAAGATATTCGCAAATGATATCTGATAAAAGGTTAGTATCCAAAATATATAAAGAAGTTATAAAACAACACACAAAACCACAAATAATCAAATTTAAAATGGGCAGGGGCACCTGTGTTTCTCAATCAGTTGAGTGTCTGACTCTTGGTTTCTCTCAGGTCATGATCTAATGGGTCCTAGAATTGAGCCCATGTAGAACTCCACACTCAGTGAATCTGCTTGAAGATTCTCTCCCTCTTCCCCTCCCTCTGCTCATGCATGTGTGTACTCTCTCTCTCTCTCTCAAATAAATAAAAAAAATTAATCTTTAAAAAAATGGGCAGAAGATATGAACAGACATTTCTCCAAAGAAGACATACACATGGCCAACAGACACATGAACAGAGGCTCACCATGATGTAGCATTTAGGAGACACAAATCAAAACTACAATGAGATATCACCTCACACCTGTTAGAATGGGTAAAATCAACAACACAGGAAAAAACAGGTGTTGGCAGGGATAAGAAGAAAGGGAAACCATCTTGTACCATTGTTGGGAATGCTAACTGATGCAGTTACCCTGGAAAACAGCAAGGAGAATCCTGAAAAAGTTAAAAATAGAACTACCCTACAATCCAGCAATCACACTACTGAGCTACCCAAAGAATAAAAAAACACTAATTCAAAGGGATGCATGCACCCTATGTTTAAAGCAGCAATATTTACAATAGCCAAATTATAAAGGCAGTTCAAGTGTTCATGGATAGATGAATGAGTAAAGAAAATAGCATATATATATACATATATATATATATATGAAAGCATAATGTTAAGCAAAATAAGTCAATCAGAGAAAGACACACACCATATGATTTCACTTATATGTGGGACTTAGGAAACAAAATGAATAAAGGGGAGAAAAGAGAGGGAGAGAGAGAGAGAGACAAATCAAGAAACAGTCTATTATTATTATTTTTATCCAGAGTGTGTGTGAGTGTGGAGGGAGGGACAGAAAGAGAGGGAGAGAATCTTAAGCAGACTCCATGCCCAGAGTGGAGCCTGATGCAGGGCTAAATCTCACAACCGTAAGATCCTGACCTGAGCCAAAAATCAAGAGTCAGACACTTAACCAACTGAGCCACCCAGGCACCCCAGTCTTTTAATTATAGAGAATAAACTGATGGTTACCAGAAAGGAGGGGATGGGAGGACAGGTGAAATAGGTAATGGGGATTAAGAAGTGTATGTATCATGATGAGCACCAGGTGATGTACAGAATTCTTGAATCACTGTGTTGTACCCCTGAAACTAATAAAACACTGTATGTTAAAAAAATTAAAACAATAAATATATATTCCCCCCACACACACACACACACAAAAGACATTCTGTTTGAATTATATGTGCCATAGACCAGGCTTAGTCACATGGACATGCATGAGTTCATCAGGGATGTATAATACTCCCACTACGGAAAGTCACTTCAGGGTGTGGTGGTGAATATCTTGTAACAATAATACAAATGGCAATACTTGGTATAATCTATCTTTTTGAGTGTTGATCCCTCAACATTTGCAAATTATTCGACATAGATCTGCCTTGGAAATTCAGCATGCAGTTGATTTTGCTTTGTAATCCAATGAGAAAATACTGTTATGAATTCCTGACAGTAGTGTTGAATTTCCCAACTATAACTATGAATTTGTCTATTATCCCTTTCAGCTCTGTCAGGTTTTTGTTTCACATATTTAGTAGTTTGCTTCTGACTACATACATGTTTAGGAGAGCTATGACTTCTTGCTGGATAAATACTTATGCCATCATGTGTGCATCATGCCATGCCATGTGTGCCTAGTAATTTTATGGCTTTGAAGTATACATTCTTTAATACTGAAAAAACTGCTCCTGTTTAAATAATTAGTGTTAGCATGATCTATTTTTCCATCAATTTACTTTTAATCTGTGTAGCTGTGTTTAAAATGCATTTCCTGCTCTTTTTCCACCATCTTGGAGTTTGTGGAGGCCTGCTGGGAACAAGACTCCTAAAGTGACGAATATATCTGGAAGGCTTTTGGTCCAAGGCCATTTTTGCCAGCTATAAACAGGGTTTCCGGAACCAGAGGGAGCACACAGCTCTACTTAAGATTGAAGGTGTTTATGTTCGAGATGAAACTGAATTCTATCTAGGCAAGCGATGTGCTTATGTGTACAAAGCAAAGAACAACACAGTAAGTCCTATGACAAACCAAACAAAACCAGAGTAATCTGGGGAAAAGTAACTTGTGCTCATGGAAACAATGGCATGGTTCATGACAAATTCTGAAGCAACCTTCCTGCAAAAGCCATTGGCCACAGAATACGTGTGATGCTGTACCCCTCAAGGATTTAAACTTACTGAAAAGTAAATAAATAAAGGTATAGATTTGTTCTCTTGTAAAAAAAAATGCATTTCCTATAGACTGAATATATTTGGGTCACTTTTCTTTCATCAGTGCTGCCCATCTCTATCTTTGATTGTGTACTAGATAATTTATATTTAAAGTAAATACTCGTACATAATGGCTTCAGTCTACCATTTCAGTTTTTGGATTTTGTTGCTCCCTCTTTTTCTCCTTGAGTTTCATTTTTTGCTCTCCTCGGGTTACTTGAGTATGTCTGAGAGTTCCATTTTGATTCCTTTAGAATGTTCTTGAGTATATCACTTTGTATCTTAATTTAGCAGTTGCTCTAAGTATTATGTACATACATGTATAACCCCTATTTACAAGTATTATGTTTTATAGTTTTGCATATACTTAGAAACCTTACATCCATTTAGGTCCATTCACCTTTCTAACTTTGAAATTTTAAATAATTCCTTTGCATGCACTAAGAAACAAAACAGATATTCTAATTTTTGCTCCAACCATCACACACAATTTAACAACCTCCAGAAAAAAAGGATAGTGTACCTTATTTATGCCTCGTTTTATCAAACCCATTTTCTTTTTTCTTTTCTGAACCACCACTTTTTCTTTGGTTATTCCTTCTTTTTTTTTTTTTTTTTGGTGGGGGACGAGAGTGGGGAAGAGAGCTTCTTCAAGCAATTGTATAAGGGTACATCTACAAATGACAAATTATTGTGCATTTCCTTATTCTGAGTATGCCCTTTTTCTCTTGATTCATGCAGGATAATATCTCTAGATGGAAATTCTAGAATCATCAGTTCCTTTCTTTAGAACTTGAAAAATATTGCTCAAAGGGCACAAATGTTCAGTTATAAGATGAACAAGTTCTGGGATTCTATACCTAATAATAGTGTACTGTATACTTGAAATTTATTAGAAGAGTAGATATTAATTTCCTCACAACACAAAAAGATGATAATTATGTGAGGTGATGTATATGATAACTGATTTGATAGTGATAATCTTATCACTATGTATATGAATATTAATTCACCACTGTACACTACAATCTCCGAAAACAAAGAACTTGAAAAACTAGCATGTCACATCCTTCTGTCCACCACAATTTGAGAATAAAATCTAGTACCAAATAGAATTGGCTGTCCACTATAAATTTCTGTGTCATGTCTCTGTGCTTCATCTCTTGTTTATTTCTTTGACTTGAGTTTCTGTAATTCAAACGTGTTGTGGGTTGACAAGGATTACGTTGGGGTTTCCCTATTTGGGGGTCACTCACTTTTCTGAATCTGTAGTTATATGGTTGTTGGGTTAGGGATTTTTCCTTACTCAATTTTGGGAACTTTTGAAACACTGTTTTATGAGTATATCTTTTTTATATTGACAGAAAAATACTTAAAGGTTTTAATTCTCTGAATAGCAAGAGTTAACATTTTATGATTACCCTTTGAGAATAGAGTACTTGGGAGCAATTTTGAAGTTTTCAAAATCCGTACAAAGCTTGTCAAATCCAACATCACTTTCACAGACTGCAAAATGACTTCCTTATAAAAGTGGAGCAGCCAGGATGGGCTCTCTCACTGGGGTGAGGTCTCTCACTGTACTCAGCTAAGTCTGTGTTGGACACAGAGTCCAGGGGCATCCCGCTCTCTCCATGAGCTCGTTGGTACAGTGACGCTTTATTACATGTGTTCCCTGAAGAGCCATTTCTAATGTTCCAAATCCGTGCAGTCCCATAAGGATGGTATGAAACTGTCACTGAATGCCTTCCTCTCAGCCTGAACGAATTCATTGGACTGTATGTGAAATAAAGAACCATCCTCCTGCAAGATGAACTTCTGATTCCCTGTGGCAGTTTCCTGGCAGAGATGCACGATGAGAAGATCCGTTCCTGCGTCCACAGCTATGCAGACCTCTGGCTGGTGGGTGTCACAGTGTATTTCATTCTGGGACGTGTATTCAAAAACTGGTTCTGACCTATTCCATGATAGAGGTTAGAAGGACCTGGCGTCCCACGATTTGGTTTTCACTGGGAGGGTTAGAGTCAAAGCAGTAATCTTTCAGTCCTCTGTTCCAGAGCATCCCAAAGAAGGCAGGCCTGTCATCAGGCACGTGCAATTCTGGGTACACGTTCTCCAAGAACACCTGAAATCCTTCCGCTGGAGCTTTGCATGGAGCTGCCTCCTCTCTGTCACATCCCCAAAGGGTTCCACGCGGGTGTGGGGGTTGTGATGGTCGTTAAGCTCTTTAAGTTCATCCATCCACACTTGAGTTATTCGGCTGCTGCTGGCCACAGCCTTGTTGTGGTAGTAGGGTTGAGTATACTTTGTAAAACACTGACACTTTATGTCTAAAAACATCTGTCCAGACAGCCTCAAGATGACTGCAACTCCTGCAACATGGTAGCAATGTGCTTCTTGAAAGGAAATCTTACTTTTTAAAGCAGTTTCAGGCTTAGAGAATTACTATGAAGAGAGTAAAGACAGTTCCCATATACCCGACAATCACATTCCCTATTACGATCATTTAATGTTGATGTGGCACAACTGTAACATTAATGAACTGATATTGATGTGTTATCATTAACCAAAGACTACACTTTATTCAGACTGTCTCAGCTTTTCTCGAATGGCCTTTTCAAGTTCCAAGATCCCATCCAGGATACTAACTCCTATTTAGTACTTATACCTTCTTAGGCTTCCGCAGTTGTGACAGTTCTGTCATTTCTGTTGAGTTTCATGCCCCTGACAGTTTGAAATTAATAGAAATACTCCACAGGTCTTTAGCTTACTGTTAGCATGGTATGTCTTTCTTCATCCCTTTACTTTATTTAGCCTCTCGGAATCACTCTCTTAAAAATAGGTGCTTGCAGACAATATACACTGGTGAATTTCTAAAATCCACTCTGACTTTGGATTGCTATTTATACGCCATTCCTATTTAAAGTGGATACTGATATACTTGCATCGATATCAACCATGTTTGTAGCTGTTTTCTATTCATTACAAGAGGCTCACTTTCCTGCCTTCTCTGGTTTTAATTGAGCATGTTTTATATAAAGCCAGGTTTTTTTGCACCTCTTAGTGTATAGATTATAGGTGTTTAAAAACATTTTAGAACTTCCCTTAGAGGTTACATATACATTGCAAAGTAATGTAAGGCCAGCTTCAGATGACACTATTGACAAACTGAGCAGGTAACTTAACAATACTTCTGCCCTTTTTTTACATGACTGTCATTCTTTTCACTTACTCCTTGCAATACTCACCGGCTATGCTTAAGTCTCATTATTTAAACTTTTTTTTTTTTTGCCATTTATCAAGAATAAAATAAATTTTATTATTTAAACGAGTTACTTTTCAATCTATTAAGAACATGAAAAATTAACTTTATTTGCCTTTCTGTGTTTCTTCTCTGGTGCACTTCCTTTTTAATGTAAATTTTTTTAAAATCCAATTTTTTTACCTTTACCATTTTTCTTCTTCCTGAATAAAATCTTTTCCATTTTTTTTTTTTTGCAGTATAAATGGTGACAATTTCCTCTATTTTTCTGTCTGAGAGAAAAAGTTTTTCTTTACTCTGCCGTTTTTACAGAATATATTTTACTATATATATAATGATCCTAGGATGGTGAATTATTTTTCTTTTGGCACATTAAACTGTCCCCTTATACTCTCTTCTTGCTTGCATGATCACTCACAGGACTTCATTGTAATTTTCTTGTTCCTCTAGGGGTAATGAAGTTTCCTAGTTATTGTTCCTGTTGTTCTTGAGAGAGAGAGAGAGAGAGACAGAGAGGGAGAGAGAGAGAGAGAGAGAGAGAGAGAGAGTGTGTGTGTGTGTGTGTGTGTGTGTGTGTGTCTTGGTCTTCTTTTCTTCAAGATTCCTTCTTTGCCTTTTCTTTAATTCAAATTTATAGTCCATGAGGTAGCCTTTCTGGTTTTAATAACTTGCTGTCCTGTGAGCTTTCTGGGGATCTGATTCAGTGCCTATCAGTAATTTGGAAATTGCACAGTCATCATTTTTCAATTTTTTTCCTGTTCTCTTTTTCTCTTGCTTCCACTTCTGGTACTCGAATTATGTGTATGTCATATATTTTGAAATTGTTCCACAGATATTGGATGTTCTTCTACTCTGCATTTTTTCATCTTTTTTTCTATTTGCGTTTCACTTTGGGAGGTCCTTGTTGGCCATTCTTCAAGGTCACGGATTCTTTACTTGGGCAGATCACAACTACTGAGGATCCCATCAAAGACATTTTTCACAGCTATTGCAGTAGTATGAATCCTGGCATTCCCTATTTGTTCACTTTTACAGTTTCCATCTATCTACCTCCATTACCTATCTATTATTGCATGTTGTCTACTTTTCCCATTAGAAATCTTAACATATTTATCTTAGTTGCTTATCTTCCCTGTCTGATCATTCCAGCTGCTATGTCATATCTGAATTGGATCTATATTGCTTTGACTGTTTGTTCTTTCTGGAACTCAGATGATTCAAATGTTGGCCCTTCAGCTTTAGTCCCATAGCTCCCAAACTCTCTGTTCATGTTTGTTTGCTTGTTGTACCGTTTTCCTGAATACTATGTTCTGTTGATCTGTCCTCAAGTTCACTGATTTCATCTTCTGTCATATCTACATTCCACAATGGATCCCAACCAGCAAGTTTTTTATTTTCCTTATTCTATTTTTAAATATTTAATTCCCATTTGGTACATTTTATAACATTTCTGTGACTTGGCAAAGGTTTGCTATCTTTTTTTTTTAATTTCACAGTAATCCATAATTACTCCTTCAAGAAATTTTATATTGGCTACTTTAAAATCGTTGCAAACTAGTCCCCACATCTGATTCATCTCTATGGTTGTCGGGGATTGTCTTTTCTCATTTAAGTCTTGACTTCACTGGTTCTACACAGGGAGAATGATTTTTTTTATCATTGACCTGCACATATTGGATATGCCACAAAAAGACTCTTGATCCTTTCATAGTAAGTTGCCCTGTTTTAAGGTTTGGCCTGTCTGTTCTGGCCTACTTTGGTGGGCTGTAATTCCATAGTCACTTAGTTTCATGAGCTCTTGCAATGCATTCTGAACCACACTGATCTGAGTCCACCTGCTTTTCTGATGGGTGATTGCCAGAGATGCCCGTGGTAGCAGAAAATGCTTCCGTGGGCCATAGGGTGTCATTAGAGGGGGATATGGGATTCAGGATCTAAGGGATGTAGAGCATTTCCCCCTTGCCTGTTTTTCAGTCACCCAGTACCACTGGCTTTCCTACTCTGTATCTGCCAGTATACCCTGGGGAGGGAGGCATCTGCCAGGTCACCTGCTGCTGGGTGGAGTGTGGAGGCACCCCCAAACTAGTTCACCTCTGGTGCAAATACCAGACCTAGTTGCTTTCTGCCAATGAGTGGAGGAACTGCAAGTGCCTGACCTGGTGTTGTTTAGCAGGGCAGAATGCCATGAGCCACCATAACTAGTTGGAAACTTTCTGTTGACTGGAGTATAGGGAGATGCTGGCCTTGGATCACCTTCCACCATTGAATAGACACCTAGGAGACATGGAGCCTACTGGAGTCCCCTGTGCAGGTGCCGAGGCACACCTGCAGTAATCTTGAGAAGTGTGTGTGGGGGGGAGGGGGACGGATAAGGCCTCTGAGAAGCAGCTATAGGTGCTGCTTTGGGAAGGTGGATCCTGCTGTCCCCTTCATTTTGGGGGGCAGAGTGGGTTGACGTGCCCCACCCCCAAGGCGAGGACTAGCTCTTGCAAATGCTGTAGATAGTTCCTCTTGGTGCTTCTATTGTGTGTCCATCTCTCCTTTATGTCACAGTCGAGCTCCCATTTTTCCTGATGTTCACCCATTGAAAGCAGGCTCTGCTTTTGTGTGTGTGTCTATGTACTTTAATTGTTTCTACTGTCTTCCTCTGCTTTTCCATGAGAATTGGCATTTCTTTGTTGCACATCACTGGAACTTGAGTCAAGACTAGACAGCGGTAAAAACAAAGGTCAGGGAATCCACCACAGCGTAGATATTCAAATCCTTAGGTTCCTAGCTAGACCACCTTTTCCTTTCCACCGGTTACAGCCTTTTTGTAATGATTTGTTGAAATATTTCCAAGGAAATCATTTTAATTTGGAGGGTAGGAGCAGGAAGAAGTGAGTCTATTCTATCATCCCCACAAACCAAAAGTTCTTTTGGTATTTTTATAAGTAGGATTCTCTGCAATGCTCCTAATCTCCTGTCCTTTAGACGTTCTTTATTAATGCCTGGCTATGATCAAAGAAACAGAAAATCCTTCCCCCCTCTTTCCATCCCTCCATGTTTGCCTTAAAAATGTTAGTTTTATTCACATCAATTTCACTTGATTTGTTAGTTCTATGAAGATTTACTTATCAATAACAGCCCCAATTTGCCTCAGGTTTTCTATTTTATTATTGACTGAGTTCATACCATACCAAATTCCTGAGGGCAGAGAATAAACTTAGAATAAACATCCCTGAATTAGCACTAGCACATGCTTACAATCTTCTGCCTATTGTTTTTATACTTCAATGACAGACTGATTGTAGAAAAAATTGTTAGGTCACACTTTTTTCCTTGATGATTTTGTAGTTTTGCTTTGCCAAAATGTATCTTTCAAACCCCAGCATTCTACTGATACCTGGTGGGACAAGCCTCTGATATTAATATCCTTTTGGAATGTAGTTTAGAGCTGGATTTGCATATTTATTTTAGACTTCAAAAAACGACTGGAAATAAACTTAAAAATCATCTTTGGATCATTTCCGCTTCCACCTATGGTCCTGAAGAAAGAGCTTGTTGCAGTCCTATTACCTCACAGAGAAAAACCAAAATCTGGGTAAAGGCAGGGAGAGGGGGAACCAGACCTTGCTTGAAGGCATCAGAGAACGTCTTCTCTGCCCAGCACATCAGGGTACAGGAATCTGGAGAGTAGGGAAGCTGTGCAGGGGAATGCAACACTCTTGTGCTCCTTTTCTCCCTCGGGGAGAAGGCCTGAAGGCCGCACTACCCTGAGTGACAGGGCATCATTCTATAGACAAAGCAGCCACTAAGTGAGAGAAGACAGCAGCTCCTCAGAAAACTCATGGGGCTAGGGAGACAAAACTTGGAGTTCAACTTACAAAGCAGTCAATATTTGAGAAGTCAAGACCTTAAGAAGAAGAAAGGCAGCCAGATGTGATGCCTGCATTGGGTGGTTTTCTCTCTGGAGGCATTTGTCTGTACCAAAGCTGCATAGGGCATGCGACTCTGAAGCTGAGCAGGCAGCTGTTAAAAGTCTCAACAGATTTCTCAGCAGTCCCAGGGTTTAGGGAAGTAAAAAAGATGAGTGCAGAACTTACCAGCGCCCTCAGGAACACCCCAGTTCCTGGGACCCCTCAAGTGCTGCCATCTGGGAGGGGGGAGTACCTGAGGTAGTCTAAATCATATAAAGCCCTGAGCACCTGTGAGTCAGCTCAGCCACTGTCTGGATTGATGTCATTGCCTCTACACTGGAGGCTTGCCAGGGAGAAGGTGAAACTTCTATGGAGGGACAAGCATCAACTTTTCCATAAAGAATGCCTGACACTTCATTAAACCACCAGACATATCAAAAACCAGATGAAGAGAAAGAGGAAGAGAAAAACATCCCCAGAATACCCCCAATGGCATACTTATTAGATGCGGGCTGTGAAATCATTATGATTAATATGTTCAAGACTATGGATGACAAACTTGAGATTTCATCGGAACGCTAGAATTTCAAAATCAATCAAATGGATACACTGAAAAATGGAAAGCTAGAAAATACAATTGCTGACATTACGAATTCTACAGTTGAGTGTAACAGCATATCGGAACCAGCAGAATGGAGGGAGAGGAGAGAGAAAAGTTCAGGGAAAGGGCAAGCAGAAGGCCGACAGGTGCATAGGTTTGTCCGTGGGACCTCAGAGACACAACTCGTGCATAGAAGGAAAAGGACAGGCGATGGTTTAAGCAGCAGCTTTTACCTATGGCGCCCTTGCTGGATACTGGACACTCTGTCTGGGCTCTGCAATCATTATCCAGAGACAGACTTAGGTATCCCTTCTAGAGGGCTGCCTCTGGCCCTCAAGAGACACTTCTGCCTCCTGATCCAAAGCCCTAAAAGTTTTTTGTTAACTTTCCTCGACATCTTAAAAGCCATCTACGAAAAGCCCACAGCAAATATCATTCTCAATGGGGAAGCACTGGGAGCCTTTCCCCTAAGATCAGGAACAAGACAGGGATGTCCACTCTCACCACTGCTACTCAACATAGTATTGGAAGTCCTAGCCTCAGCAATCAGACAACAAAAAGACATTAAAGGCATTCAAATTGGCAAAGAAGAAGTCAAACTCTCCCTCTTCGCTGATGACATGATACTCTACATAGAAAACCCAAAAGCCTCCACCCCAAGATTGATAGAACTCATACAGCAATTTGGTAGCGTGGCAGGATACAAAATCAATGCCCAGAAATCAATGGCATTTCTATACACTAACAATGAGACTGAGGAAAGAGAAATTAAGGAGTCAATCCCATTTACAATTGCACCCAAAAGCATAAGATACCTAGGAATAAACCTAACCAAAGAGGGAAAGGATCTATACCCTAAAAACTATAGAACACTTCTGAAAGAAATTGAGGAAGACACAAAGAGATGCAAAAATATTCCATGCTCATGGATTGGCAGAATTAATATTGTGAAAATGTCAATGTTACCCAGGGCAATTTACACGTTTAATGCAATCCCTATCAAAATACCATGGACTTTCTTCAGAGAGTTAGAACAAATTATTTTAAGATTTGTGTGGAATCAGAAAAGACCCCGAATAGCCAGGGGAATTTTAAAAAAGAAAACCATATCTGGGGGCATCACAATGCCAGATTTCAGGTTGTACTACAAAGCTGTGGCCATCAAGACAGTGTGGTACTGGCACAAAAACAGACACATAGATCAATGGAACAGAATAGAGAACCCAGAAGTGGACCCTGAACTTTATGGCCAACTAATATTCGATAAAGGAGGAAAGACTATCCACTGGAAGAAAGACAGTCTCTTCAATAAATGGTGCTGGGAAAATTGGACATCCGCATGCAGAAGAATGAAACCAGACCACTCTCTTACACCATACACAAAGATAAACTCAAAATGGATGAAAGATCTAAGTGTGAGACAAGAGTCCATCAAAATCCTAGAGGAGAACACAGGCAACACCCTTTTTGAACTTGGCCACAGTAACTTCTTGCAAGATACATCCACGAAGGCAAAAGAAACAGAAGCAAAAATGAACTATTGGGACTTCATCAAGATAAGAAGCTTTTGCACAGCAAAG
The DNA here is from genome assembly GCF_053574225.1 of Canis aureus. Taxonomy (NCBI): domain Eukaryota; kingdom Metazoa; phylum Chordata; class Mammalia; order Carnivora; family Canidae; genus Canis; species Canis aureus. Next base: position 80,161,835 of record NC_135649.1, on the reverse strand, counting down.
GATACAGTCAACAAAACTAAAAGACAACGGACAGAATGGGAGAAGATATTTGCAAATGACATATCAGATAAAGGGCTAGTTTCCAAGATCTATACAGAACGTATTCAACTCAACAGCAAAGAAACAAACAATCCAATCATGAAATGGGCAAAAGACATGAAGAGAAATCTCACAGAGGAAGACATAGACATGGCCAACAGGCACATGAGAAAATGCTCTGCATCACTTGCCATCAGGGAAATACAAATCAAAACCACAATGGGATACCACCTCACACCGGTGAGAGTGGAGCAAATTAACAAGGCAGGAAACCACAAATGTTGGAGGGGATGCAGAGAAAAGGGAACCCTCTTACCCTGTTGGTGGGAATGTGAACTGGCGCAGCCACTCTGGAAAACTGTGTGGAGGTTCCTCAAAGAGTTAAAAATAGACCTGCCCTACGACCCAGCAATTGCACTGTTGGGGATTTACCCCAAAGATTCAGATGCAATGAAACGCCGGGACACCTGCACCCCGATGTTTCTAGCAGCAATGGCCACAATAGCCAAACTGTGGAAGGAGCCTCGGTGTCCATCGAAAGATGAATGGATAAAGAAGATGTGGTTTATGTATACAATGGAATATTACTCAGCCATTAGAAACAACAAATACCCGCCATTTGCTTCAACGTGGATGGAACTGGAGGGTATTATGCTGAGTGAAGTGAGTCAATCGGAGAAGGACAAACAGTGTATGTTCTCATTCATTTGGGGAATATAAATAATAGTGAAAGGCAATATAGGGGAAGGGAGAAGAAATGTGTGGGAAATATCAGAGAGGGAGACAGAACATAAAGCCTCCTAACTCTGGGAAACGAACTGGGGGTGGTGGAAGGGGAGGAGGGCGGGGGTGAGTGTGTGACGGGCACTGAGGGGGACACTTGACGGGATGAGCACTGGGTGTTATTCTGTATGTTGGTAAATTGAACACCAATAAAAATTATTTTATTAACAAAATAAAAAATAAAAAAATAAAAGTTTTTTGTTGTTATACAAACATATGTAGAGTGTGAAATGGTCACTTTCATCATTTTAAATGTACAACTTAGTGGCATTAGTTAGGTTCACAGTCTTGTGCAACTGTCACCACTCTTGTCAAACTTGTTACTACTGAAACAGACACTGGGTGCACATTGATCAATAACCCCCTCTCTACTCTTCCCACCTAGTCCGTGGTATCCTCTACCCTACTTTCAACCTCTATCATTTTGCCTCTTTTACACATTCCAAATCTGTGTAAAAAGCCTAAGATATGTGTCTGCTTGTGTCTGGGTTATTTCACCTAGTATAATGTTTTCAAGGTTGACCATCTTGTAGCATGTATCCTAAAGACACTTTAAAGGTTAGAAATAACAAGATTTCCATCTGCTTTTGGGTTGGCAAGAAAGATTTGGAACTGACCTTTGGTATCCCACTGTAGGCATGTGCATAAGTCACTGCACACCTTTTCAGGCACACCTCCGATAATTTAGGGGTGAGTTTAGGCAAAGATCGAGTAAGAGTCCCCTTCCCTGACAACTCTGCCAGTCAAAGATGTATTGTTGGAATAAGTGAGTGAGTGAGATGTTCTCAATTCTGTGAGACAGAAAAGAATTAAAAGGGGTTTTCATCACAGAACCCTCATTCTCTATTCAAGATGAAATAAGGAATTATCGAGACTGGTTTCTGAGACATCTGATGGTCAGGTTTCTTTTCTTAGTGGATGAATTACTTCAAGATCAGAGCAGAGAAATTGTACGCTCTTTTCTAACTCTTCATCAAAGGAACTCAGCCATCTCCTATGGGAAAGAAAACAAACAAACAAACAAACATTGTTTTTTCCCAGGTTCGGGGTTTGGGACACAACCTGTTCACTGTCTCTCTCACACCAGGTGACTCTTTTCTGATATGCACCCAATATAATTGACAGAGACAGCACCCAGCCACCACACTATTCCTCCTTTCTCATTTGGGTATCTGACGGGGTTTGCTTCATCTATTGCAAGACAGATTTTATAACCAATAGGCAGGCATGGAACCATCAAGAGGATAATAATAGAATTAATAATGGTAAGGCATCCTCCTGTGCCCTTGCTCTTACTTGCCTACAAGGATCTACTATGAGCAGGTATGTTTCTTACCTTCAGTGCCTTGATTTTCTAGGAAGGGTCGAGTAAGTCTACAATACGCTTTCAGAGAAAAGAGGAAACGTCACATGTCAACAGGTGAGTCTGCAGGATTATGATGTCTCAGTCGAGTTTCTCATGGCATATGAAAACATTGGTAGAAATTTAATGGAATATTTTTAAAACATCCAAAGACTAAGTCCTGAGTTGCTTTAATAAGGGGAATTTCTGGGGATCCCTGGGTGGCTCAGTGGTTTGGTGCCTGCCTTTGGCCCAGGGCACGATCCTGGAGTCCCGGGATGGAGTCCCGCATCGGGCTCCCGGCATGGAGCCTGCTTCTCCCTCCTCCTGTGTCTCTGCCTCTCTCTCTCTCTCTCTCTCTCTCTCTGTGTGTGTGTGTGTGTGTGTGTCTATCATGAATAATAAATAAATAAATAAATCTTTAAAAAAAATAAGGGGAATTTCCCTCTCCCCAGTACTCTTCAGAACAGACTCACACAACAAGAACTCGTCAGTCTACAAATAGCATTGAGCCACATGCATCTACCTAACTAGAGAATAGAGTGTTCGGTTGGCAGGATCCTCATCTCAGGAAACACAAGTCTGAAAGGATGGGCATTAAGGACAGAGGAGAACTGAGTCACAACCCTCTGGCATGGGGTAAAACTCGGTAGGGGGAGCAAAGCTGACATAAAAAAAAGAACAATTCTTTGCTTTTGTGAATGGCAACCTATTATTGGCATGAAGTGGAGTGTGGGGTGTAAGAGAAAGGCCTTCCAGGAACTTTCTTTCATGTTCCGGCAGGACACCGGCAGGCCTCTGACGTCATGACAGAGGCACGTGGAACCAAATGCACATCAGATGCATTCTTTGTAATTATGGTGGGATGTGCTGGCAACACGACCAGTGTGGCAGCTACCTCTGAGTATGGTAGGATTGCTAAGACTCTAAGACAGTTTCCCTAGTAGCGTGGCAGGCCTCGAACTCTTCCTGTGTCAGTGCATGGCTGAGTTCACATGACCCCACATATCACCTTTGATCAGGCTGTGCAGAATGGGCAGCAGGGATAGTGTGGGGTAGTGTATTAGTTTACAAGAGCTGCCACAACAAAATGTCACCTGCTGGGTGGCTTTAGGAACAAAAGTTTATTTTCTCACAGTTCCAGAGTTAGGAGGTTCCAAGATCAAGGTACCCATATGGCTCACGTTCCCCTGAAGCCTCGCTCCTTGCCTTGCACATGGACACCCTCTTAGATGCCTCTTCACATGTCGTCCTTCTGTGTTCACACACCGCTGTTGTTTTTTTTTTTTTTTTTTTTTTTTTTTTTTTTTTTTGCGTGTGCCCTAATCTCCTCTTCTCAGAAGGACGCCAGTCAGATTGGAGTAGGGGCCACCCTAACAGCTTCATTTTAACCCAATCCCGTATTCAAAAGCCCAATCTTTGGGATGCCTGGGTGGCTCAGAGGTTGAGTGTCTGCCTTCGGCTCAGGGCATGATCCCATGTCCCATGTCCCGGGATCGAGTCCCGCATCGGGCTCCCTATGGGGAGCCTGCTTCTCCCTCTGCCTGTGTCTCTGCCTCTCTCTCTGTGTGTCTCTCATGAATAAATAAATAAAAATCTTTAGAAAACAAAAACAAAAGCCCAATCTTCAAGTACAGTCATATTCTGAGGTCCTGGGGGTAAACGTTTTAATATAGGAATTCGGAGGGCACACAACTTAGCCCAAAACAGGCAGGATCAGTGCTGAGACACCCTGTCAGCCCCATTTGTGCCACCATCTTCCATCATCAGAGAAGTGGCCAGAATTAAAAGTGTGTCCCTTCCCCTGTTTATGTTTCCCTTAGTTAATGTAGTAAGTCAGAGGTCGAACGATGATCCAGGATAGAGGGAAAGTAATGTGCCATAGAGGCAATAATCAGAACCCCAAACAAGCCACTCCACCTCTTCTCTAGGAGTTTGTGGTCCCTCATGCATAACAAGGAGATTGATGCTGGTTACCTGTGTCATAGGATTATTGGAAGGACAGAACATGAAAGGACAGTTATGAAAGTGCCTGGAAACAGTTTGTGGCTAATCTTCGTGAATTTATCCCCTTCCGTGCATATTCAATCCTTACCATGGAGCGTGTTTTTGATCCTAGGAGCTCTGCCTCTCCTTCTCACTGGATTTGTTGATCTCTGGCCCAACAGTCTTTCCTACCAATGTCCTATTGTAAGAAAAACTGGTTTTGTTTAAAAATGCATCCTGCCCGATCCCAGTGCAGTCATGGCTATCCCATTCCCCTTTGCCGGGTGATGGTACGTCCAGCCTCCTCTACACCTAATGGTGGTGGCCATGTGACCCAGCTCTGCCCACGGAACTCGATGGGCCATATGTAGGTGTCTTCTGTGGAAGATTCCGTTTTTGAGAAGAAGGACATATGTGCAGTGGGATGTTAATTCAGTCATCAGAAAGAAGGAAATCCTGCCATTTGTGACAGGGATTTAGAGCTAGAGCCTTCTTCTGATCTAGTCTGCATATTTTGGCAAGTGTGAGGCAGAGGCAGTGTTGCAGGTTTCTCTCGGGAGGCACAGATTGGTTGGCTCTCTCTCTTTTTATAATGCCAGCATGGGGCGCTGGCGCCCTTTGAGGCTTAAAATTGAGATATTTTAATTCTATGTACCCTTCTCTTCTTTATGTATTACATGGAATTCTTCTCTGATGAGCAACTTCCCTCATCCACTCTTTGGGAACCAGCGTTACACTTCATATGCCAAACATGGGATGATTGTTTCATTATTTGCCTCTGCTCACCCAATTTCAAAATAATGAATTTACGTCCCAGCATTTAATAATGGTGACTATGAGGTCTTTGTTTCTTTAGAATCACTATGGACTCAATGTTGATGTGTTTAGGTCCATCTTAGTTATTATTCTTGCTGACACTCAGTTTGTCCCTAAGTGATGCAGACTCCATCTGAATCTGCCTACACAGGGGCAAGCACACAGCAGGTGCTTAGTAAATGTGTGCTGAAAGTATGTCAAACAACTGAGTGAGGTGTATTGATAGCATACTTGATTGTTTTGTCATAACATTACAGTACTGTGCCCGCCACCTCCAGCAGATGTTTGAGGCTGACATGACCCCTTTGCTCTCTTTGGTGTTTTTCGAGTAGTGCTACCCTAGGATCAGAAAATTGATCACTCACTCTTCTTCATTGGAAATTTCTACTTTGACGGGGGCGTGGTCAGGGACAAGTGACCTCAACTCATGGATCTGATTATCTTTTGGCTTCCAAAATTCATTTCCTCACATGGCCATTAAGCCTCACTCACACTGTTTTCTCCGTGCTCACCTGTGCCATCATCTGCTATTGCTGTAATTCCCAGAACCCTGCAGAGCCCAGATTTCTTCTTTCCCTAACACAGCTCCTCCTTATTACCGTCCCAGCACTCCTATGGAAGTAGTTTGTCAGCAAATCAACAAATGTCTTTATTCTGCTTCTTCATCCAGTGGCTTTTCCAGTTATGGCTGTGCATGTTGAAGGCTGAGTGTTTGACCTTGGTCACGTCAAAGGCCCTTTGGTGACAAGCCTCCGTTTCCTCAAACTTCAACTTTCCAATTTCTAACATGGGGCTAAGAGCTAGCTTGCTCTCCTGTGTCTGTGTGAAATGAGTTCCACAGAAGATTGCTAGAACATTATAAATCATACAACGTCTGGTTGTGTGAATTTTTGGTACCCACAATTGCTTGAATACAGGCTGCATATAAGAAGTGTTGGATTAAATGTGGGGGAATTAGACAACACCTTCAACCTATCCCAGTACTCTTAGAGACGGCAGTAATACTTACACATGAATCACTGGATTATAGCCAGGATTCAGTTGGCCATCGTGTTAGCATATAAGGATCCTTTTTTCTCCTTTTAACCCCCAGATTTGACTACCTCCTGGGAGGGCTACTCCAGCAGTTGGCTATTGGGCAACTCAGTTCTAGCTGAGTTTAATTACCCATACTTTATTATTTGTTTTTTATTGATATAATTGACATTTTTCTGTTTTTATTGCAATATAATTGACATATTATTTTACATAACCTTAAGGTGGGCATATTTCCTTAAGCATGTTTTATTTTATAATTATGTATATTTATGTATATATATATATATATACGCACTCATAGATTCTTGATTAGTGTTAACTAATATCACCATGATGTCCCATAATTATATTTACTATACGTATGCTTCCTTGAATTTTACTGCAGCATTTTGGTACTCATCAAATTGAACAATGTTGAGTGTAAATAATCTCTGTGTTTGGAGTTTTTCACGTTCCCCTTAATTGTGTGCAAATTTTTCTAAATGTAACAGGATTACTTCATCATCTTTGGTTTTGTACTTCTGTTCTTACCTAGTATTGGAACATTGGATGAATAACTTCTCAGAGTGTATGGTGTGGACAGTGCAGGCAATTGGGAATGCCTTAGAATGGAAATACATTTTTCCCATTTTAACTTTAAAATTAGGCTATTTTCTCTGTGCATACCCCCAGGCTTGGCTATCAGGCACTTCAATCATGATTGCTTTGCCACATTTTACTATAGTAGTAGTGTTTGAGGAATAATGAAGCTGCTAAAGTATCCTGTAATTTCAGACGCTGTGGTTCTTTGTACCTGCCATGCATCCTTGCACCTAGCACCCCAGTGTGACCATGTGAATATGGATTCATCTCCACATATCTAAGGAAACTGAGGCACAGATTGGTTAAAGAAATTTAACAGAGTAAATAGTTTGAAATGCCAGGCCTTGAATTTGAACCTCAACTTTTTTCACACTTCTACTAGTCAGTGTTCAGTTGCTGTTAATAGAAAACACTCTATGTTAATAGCACAGGGATTAATTGGGGAGTTAGAGGCTTTTAAATATTGTCTTTCTAGGGCCTGGAGATTTTGGTCTATTCGTGGAGTCTCAGAACGATGATTACATACATCAGAATTGGCCCCCAATATGAGTTGTCATTGTTGCCACAGTTGAGGAGTGTGGAAATCAGTATATTTTCAGTAAAACTTTTGGCTTTAGGCATAGTGCTTTTAGTTGCCTACCTGGAGGCAGGAAAGTCTACCAGAGTTGTTATCCTAGGGAAGATACTTCTTCAGCCGGATGCATACCTCCAAATCAAGCCTGCTTTACTCCACAACTCTCTACATTTAAATTGGCTTTATAGTAAATCTGATCACTGTTCATCAGATTGACAGAAGGTAAAATGTATTGGAAACCGTGGTAGCAAAAACTATAGGAAATGGAGACTTAAACTTTGCATTTTCTTTAGTATAGAGAGGTAAAATTTTTGACAGAAATCAAAGATATCCTGAGAGAACCAATATAAGGCATCCAACACAGTCTTCTTAACCCTGTGTTCATTAGCCCCTTGATATTTTCTTGTTCTCCTTTTAGCCCATCTCATACTACTATTCCTCATTCCTGGATGAAACTTAAAATTTAGCTTGTGTTCTAGGCTGCTCAATGATGCTAGATGTATATTGGGGGAAAAGGAAAATCTCCAAACCTGGAGTACTGTATTATGTTTTTCAGTCTAAACTGCTTTTGTTTAATTGGAATTCTTAAAACAATAATTCTACTACTCCCAAGTCAGCCACCTCACCTATACTCCAAAAATCTATTCTATATCTTGCCCCATTTCTCATTTTTCTTATTACAATCTTCCCTCAGAATCTCCACAGGGTTATCTCTTGCTTCAGGAAGAAAACATTAGTCCTAATAAAAGAATGCAACTGAATTATCCTTTCCTTTTTAAATTCATCCATATTTCCATTGTCTTCAGATAATCCTAAGACTTTATTCACTTCCTCCATTTGTGATTTATACCCATCAAATCTTCTGATCCCTTTCTTAATATATAATAGATGCTACAAGTCAGTATGGCCTTAGAATCTTTTTTTTTCCTTAGAATCTTTTTGTCCATGTCTGAACACCACTATTAATAAAGTTCACTAGTAAAGAGTGGACTCACTATTTACTAGCTTAAATAGTGGACTCACTATTTACTAGCTATGTAACCTTGAATAATTCACTCAGCCTCTCTAAACATCCATTTTTTATCTGTAATAGAGAGTGATTTAAGATTATCTTCTTCACAGAGTGGTAGGGAAAAATGAAATGAGAGAATCCATAGAAAATAATTGAAATATGACCTGCCACTAAAAAACACTCAACAAAAGTGAGTTATCATCTAGTTATACTAGATGTAGTTTAACTGTAATGTACTGGATGAGAACATGGAGAGCTTATGAAAAAAATCTGTTTTCTCTAATCATATTGGTGTTGATAGTACTGAGGTTACTATATGTATAAATGGGGTAAGTCAAATGAGTATTTTATTTTTTAATTTTATTATCCCTGTTATCATTGACAACCAGTATTCTTGGTTTAATAGAAATGTGTAGGGCAGCCCAGGTGGCTCAGCGGTTTAACGCCACCTTCAACCCAGGGCCTGATCCTGGAGACCCGGGATCGAGTCCCACATCAGGCTCCCTGCATGGAGCCTGCTTCTCCCCCTGCCTGTGTCTCTGCCTCTCTCTCTCTCTCTCTCTCTCTCTCTCTCGCTCTCTGTCTCTCATGAATAAATAAATAAACAAAATCTTTAAAAAAGAAATGTGTAAAATAGGTCTGATATACATTGTCATACAAGATAATAAACTAATTAGTATATTAAGAAAGATTGTTTAAAACACATCAAGTATATGTAAATCCAATAATTCATATTCTTTTGAAATATCCTTATTTATCATCTGTGAAGGATTATAGGCACTCAAATTATTTTGAAAACTCTCAAAGAGAAATAATCACTTCCCTGTGTTTCCTTTACAATTTATACCTCAAAGTAACACAATTGTTGAAAGAAGATGGTTTTAAAGCTATATTCCAGTTAATAAGAAATGACAGAAGTGTATGATCACAATTTTGCAATCCCTAATGATATAATGTTTCTACACAATCATCATTAATCTTTTTTTGTTTTGTTTTGTTTTTAAGATTTTATTTATTCATGAGAGACACACACACAGAGAGAGCCCTGGGCTGAAGGTGGCGCTAAACTGCTGAGCCACTAGGGCTGCCCTCATCATTAATTTCTGCTAAGTGTAAAATGAGTCACAAACTGATCTTATATGCCTCTTTGCTAAAATGCTAAAAGCTGCACCTATAGTGCAAGCTCATAGATCTAGTTATTGATATACAAGAAATAGAGAAAAATATTCTAAACTATACTATAAAGATACAATCAACAAACTCAAGAATGTAGAAAACTCTACAAGTCTGAACATCCATTTTCTTCAATGAATAAATGACATGAAAAAAGGGAGGATAGGTTGGGAACCTGTAGATTGAAACTTAAAAGAAGTATCAAAAAAGCTGGGTAAAATTGAACTGTAGTGTTTGAGTATACATTAGTGTGATAAAACTATACAGGAAATAATGAATAAATCATAAATGTCAGGATAGTGGTTACACTTATGGAGAGAGGGAGTGGATTGTGACTGGACAGGGTACTGAAAAGCCTTATGGGTTGGCCAGCAAATTTCTTATCATTGGTTTGTGTGGTGGCTACAAGTATGTTTCCCTTCTAAATCAATAAACAATAATTTTGTGTTATGCAATTTTCTATATTTGTGCTATATTTCACAAAAAAAATAAGGAGAAACAATTAGGCAATGGCCAGATACTGCCTGCACTTAAAACAACAACAACAACAAAAGAATACTCCACAAGAAATCTTTGGTGAAGATAATTATCTCACTTATTGATGAACTCTTTCAAAGTTCTAGGCAGATAAACTTGAGACATTCACCCTATCACACAAACCAAATAAATTTTGTCCAAGATTAGTTTCCATGAATAAACCCTTGTTAATGTTTCTCTCTCGGATGGACCTGCCTCCCCACTGAGCCCCAAGAATGATGACTTGTGAAGCTATCTTCTCACTATTTCTCATTTCTTCTTTAAGGTTTTAGAGGTGAATCATCCTCTGTTCTCTGATAGAGATGTTACTAAGTAGTAGTCATGTTAACATTCTCATGATCAGTGCAATTGACCCAGGTGAAGGAAACATCCCAGGTCTGTCCTGCTTCCTTGCTAGTCCTAACCTTATGTGAACACAACCGCCTAAACCTTGCTTGACAAGTTCTCCCAGACATTTTATTAAGTCTATCATAGGTGTACAGAATGCCCAAGAAAGGCTCTAGCACATGTATATTGTCCAAGGGTCTCTGCACATTTAACCTCTCAGTTCTTCCAATTCGTTGTGAATAAGTGTGCACACTCTATGTGACAACAAATAATTAAGCTATTACCAGAGGCAAAAAGAATGAAGGGTTTGATATTTAATGGCTTGGGAACAACACAGAACTAGTAAAATAGTGGCAGGCACAGGCCAAACCATCAAGGGTCCAAGTCTGTTAGACATAGGACATTTTTTTTCTACTCCTAAAGTCTGGAGAACAAAATGGTTAAGTTATAAATCAGTCACCAGTTTTTAAAGTATTTGAACCTGTTGGATTTATTTAATATCCAACTGTATGATCTTATCTTGTACTAGCAAACTGTATTTTCCCAAGATTTTTTTTTACTTCAGTTCTATCTAAATTAAGATAATCTACAGACTAGCTCTTCTAGGCTTTGGCTCAAATGTTATAAACTCTGTCTGAGGGTGAGATTCTATTGATTAGTGTCTATGGACTTTGTTCATCTCAGAGGTCTTAATTAGTTCAATTAGGCTGATATCCACAGCCCCCTGTTATTACCACTAACTGAGGAAGGTTCCAACATGATACTGATTTGTTCTTAGACAAATCCAGTACCAGCAACATAGGCGGTGAGTAGGGTTCCAAGCCTTCAAGATGTGGCAAGAAAGCCTATGGACCCAGGGTGTACTCTGGAGAGGTGGAGAGATGCTTGTGAGTGGGGCAGGTATGCTCAGAATACAGTTGGTTAGAATACAAGTGATTTGAGTCCAGGGCTTGCCTGTGTGAACCATCACAGCATTCTAGGGTAGCCATTGCTCAGGCAACTGCAGAAAAGCTCTAAGTTGGGCAGCTTTGCTGGAACGAGGTTCTCCTTCGGCATTCCTTCCACACACACAGCCACAGTGCTTCACGTGAAAACAAGTTATGACCCCACCCTTACACCACAGAAGCCATCACAGCAAGATGGTTGTGGAGGTCCTCTGGAAGATGGAAAATCAAAAAGTTTCTGGGTTTCGAATTGAGTGGTCTTAAGTCTCATTTCCTGGGTTCAGCTGCATCTTCATGTATTTCACGAGTGCTTCTCTACTAATTTCTTCCTTTGGTTGCTGGGTTTCTGGATAGTTAACCCATCTCCTGCCTCCATTTTTGTTCAATAGCAATTCTCGCTTTTTTACTTGGATCTTGGGGTAGAATTGTAAATCAGGTGTGCCAGTCTAGGCCTGATCATTACATTGTCAAATTGCTCTCCCAAATCGTGTGAACAAAAATGAATGGAAAATTTCGTTTTACAAATCTTACTTTTATACTTGGCCCATGGCTGAGCACTAAGGAGGCCGAGAGTACGGATGGCAGCGAGGGGTCAATCCACGCCCCGCGTTGGGTCGGCGGTGGAGGAGTCGGAAGTGGTTGGGGTTTGGGGGAGGAGATCCGCTCACACACAGGAGGAGAGGGTTGATCCGCCATATCTGCTGCTGCTGCCGCAGTTGCGAATGCAGTGTTGGGAGTTAGCTGCCGCGGCGCTGCCACTAAGGTTCGTGTAGCTCCCCCTTGGCCCTTCACTCTAGCAGCCTTACCCCCCTGCAGCGTAGCGCGCTCTTTCTGGCGTGTTAACCCCGCTCCCTCCCCGCCGCCCATCAGGTCCTCAGACCATGGATCCCGGCAGCAGCAGCAGCGACTCGGCGCCCGACTGCTGGGACCAGGTGGACATGGAAGCCCCGGGTTCGGCCCCGAGCGGAGACCGAGCTTCCTCGGTGGTGGCCGAGGCTCAGCGGGAGCATCTCAGCTCGGCCTTCAGCCGTCAGCTCAACGTCAACGCCAAACCCTTCGTGCCTAACGTACACGCCGCGGAGTTCGTGCCGTCCTTTCTGCGGGGCCCGGCTCAGCCGCAGACCCCCGCGGCCGACATCACCAGCATCGATGAAACCTGCACCGACGCAGGCGACCCTCAAGGTAAAAGGCTGGGACGGGGGGCACCTGTGGAACATTCCAAAGAGGAACAGTTAGTGTTGCGTGAAGGTTCCAATTCAGCCGTTACCATGGAACTTTCAGAACCTGTTGTAGAAAATGGAGAGGTGGAGATGATCCTAGAAGAGTCATGGGAGCACGATAAAGAAGTAAGTGAAGCTGAACCAGGGGGTAGTTCCTTGGGAGATTCGGGTCCCCCAGAAGAAAGTGGCCAGGAAATGATGGAGAAAGAGGAAGTGAGAAAATCTAAATCTGTGATGGTGCCCTCAGGTGCTCCTAAAAAAGAACACGTAAATGTGGTATTCATTGGGCACGTAGATGCTGGAAAGTCAACCATTGGAGGACAAATAATGTTTTTGACAGGAATGGTTGACAAAAGGACACTTGAGAAATATGAGAGAGAAGCTAAAGAAAAAAACAGAGAAACTTGGTATTTGTCCTGGGCCTTAGATACAAACCAGGAAGAACGAGACAAGGGTAAAACAGTAGAAGTGGGTCGTGCCTATTTTGAAACAGAAAAGAAACATTTCACCATTTTAGATGCTCCTGGCCACAAGAGTTTTGTCCCAAATATGATCGGTGGTGCTTCTCAAGCTGATCTGGCTGTACTGGTGATTTCTGCCAGGAAAGGAGAATTTGAAACTGGATTTGAGAAAGGTGGACAGACAAGAGAACATGCGATGTTGGCAAAAACAGCAGGTGTAAAACATTTAGTAGTGCTTATTAATAAGATGGATGACCCCACAGTTAATTGGAGCAGCGAGAGATATGAAGAATGTAAAGAAAAACTGGTGCCCTTTTTGAAAAAAGTTGGCTTTAGTCCCAAAAAGGACATCCACTTTATGCCCTGCTCAGGGCTTACTGGGGCAAATATTAAAGAGCAATCTGATTTTTGCCCATGGTACACTGGATTACCATTTATTCCGTATTTGGATAATATGCCAAACTTCAACAGATCAATTGATGGACCAATTAGGCTGCCAATTGTGGATAAGTACAAGGATATGGGCACTGTGGTCCTGGGAAAGCTGGAATCAGGATCCATTTTTAAGGGCCAGCAGCTTGTGATGATGCCGAACAAGCACAATGTGGAAGTTCTTGGAATTCTTTCTGATGATGCTGAAACTGATTATGTAGCCCCAGGAGAAAACCTTAAAATCAGACTGAAGGGAATTGAAGAAGAGGAGATTCTTCCAGGATTCATACTGTGTGACCCTAATAATCTGTGCCATTCTGGACGCACGTTTGATGTTCAGATAGTGATTATTGAACACAAGTCCATCATTTGTCCGGGCTATAATGCGGTGCTGCACATTCATACTTGTATTGAGGAAGTTGAGATAACGGCCTTAATCTCCTTAGTAGACAAAAAGTCAGGAGAGAAAAGTAAGACACGGCCCCGCTTTGTGAAACAAGATCAAGTGTGCATTGCCCGTTTAAGGACAGCAGGAACTATCTGCCTTGAAACGTTCAAAGATTTTCCTCAGATGGGTCGTTTTACTTTAAGAGATGAGGGTAAGACCATTGCCATTGGAAAAGTTCTGAAACTGGTCCCAGAGAAAGACTAAGCAGTTTTCTTGATGGCCCTGCACAATACTGTGAGGATTGACTACAAAAGTTCATCACCTTCTCTTACTGCCCATTGACAGACTTCTCTTCATATTTTGCAGAGAAAATTCACAGCAAAAATCCATGTTTTGTCAGCTTTCTCATGTTGAGATTTCAGTTATGTCACTGTTGAATTTACCCACGACTTTCCTCCTCCTATGCCATTTTGCTTCCTTGGACAGAACCAGTAATAGCTTTGTAAGTGATGTGGGTGTAATTGTCTTTAACAATGAAAAATTAATATATTTTTTAATTTTTCATTTTCCCTTAGGATAAAGGACCCTTGTTCCACGCAGATCAATCAGAGTGTGTTGGTGTGTGTGTACATGTTAAAAAGACAACTAACATGTCAATAAAATATTCCATTTGAAACTCTTATCAGTATCCGAAATGCTTCTGAATATTTTTAAAAATTTGTACATAATAGTTCTCAATTAGCTTTTCTACTTAAGTAATTGATACATGTCATTACTCAGGCTTTTAAAGACTGTCCTCCACTCACTGTTTTAAACGAGGCATTTACAAACAGTGCACAGCTTTGTGTTAAAGGAAAATTTTTCATTTGGAAAAAAATCTTTTGGAGGGCTCTTCCCAATGAGCTTTGTTTTCTCTGTCCAATTCAAATCAATAAAGGATCTCCTCTGTTTCCCCACTTGTGATCTGAAGGAGAAAGCGTTGCCCAATTACGAATATACCTGGGTATTCAGACCATATGTTGACTAAACTCCTCCATACCCCATCGTCTAGACTCGTGATGTGGGGGACAACACAGCAAGGGGCATGATTGTTGAGAAGATAAATGCTTGCAATAAGACTGCAAGCCATTTACTGAAAAGTGAGGGTTAGTGTGGGCCCTGACTGGGAAATGAGCCCATCCCACCCTTGTATTCTTCAGTGCTTGGGGTTAGTAGGAAAGGCAGAAGGTCATTTTTCCAATCAGATCGCAACCCATTTTTGAGTCAGAGATAAGAGACTTGTTCTCTAAACAGTGTATTGAGGAAAACCCACAACTCTCCATCCTGAGGTGGCTGCTTTTATTGCCAGGACAGTGGCTTTATAACCTGCATAACTATCAACAGCTGCAAGAACTTGCAGTCTTGGTAAGTGCTTAGTGACCCAGTGTAAACACCTGCCTAGTGGTAGACAGGGCCAGTTCCTCACATTCATGGACTGCTTGAACAGGGATGGAGACTGGCTGCCAGACAACCTGGGCCCGTGTTTAGCCAAAGACAGTGTTCCCTTCTCTGTGGTCCCTTGGTGGGTGTACCCATGTACCTCCAGGCTACCAGCAATAGCCACAGGTCATCTCAGAGCATCAATAGCATGGTTCTGTGAATCAACCACCATAGATCTTCAGGGGTACCCACATGGGAAACAAGAATTTGTGTTTTGTTCTTTGTCAGCTCACCTAATCCACATGGATACACCTCATATTTTCTTGGACCCCATCCTTTAATAATAGAATGTCAGTGGCAGGGGTACCTGGGTGGCTCAGTGGTTGAGCACCTGCCTTTGGCTCAGGTTGTGATCCTAGGGTCCTGGGATCAAGCCCTGCATCAGCTCCCTGCAGGGAGCCTGCTTCTCCCTCTGCCTATGTCTCTGCCTCTTGCTCTGTCTCTCATGAATAAATAAAAAGAATCTTTAAAAAAATAGAATGTCAGTGGCAAGAGTTTCATCTTTGAGATTCCTTCTCTTGCCTCTGTGCTCTGAATTTTATGCAAAATGCAGACCAATTCAGTGTCTGCCAGGAGTTTTGCCCTGCAGCCACTTAAATTATTTGTCATGCTGCATCAATCTCATTTTTTTACAGTTTTAATAATTTATTGATAGGATTATTGTAGATCTCTTTCACTAATAGGTCAAAGCTACAAGGCAGGACAGAACTTTTTCTCCATCCAACTTGGATAATTTCCCCTTCAAAAACTGGGTCCTACATACCTTTCTCGATAGCTAGTTGAATAGCAACTTCTCCACCAGGAGCTCTGAACTGTGTGTGTATGTGTGTGTACACATCTAAAGAGTTCAGGGCATAAACTTTTGGAAATAGGTTTTAGAAACTAATTCTTTTCATTTCAGTGAGAAACAGATCATCCAGGTCAATGGAGACATCAGACTCTGGATCTTTAGGAAACTGGATATAAACTCATGGTAACATTTCTTTCTAATTTCCTGAATAACTTCCTCTTTAGTTCTTAATATCTTATGGTCTCCAATGCTGCAAACTTGAGGCTGTTGACGAACACAACACTAGTTTTCCCTAGGGCATACTGAGCAGTGTCCTTTCAGAGGTTCCCTATTGTCTCCATTTCAGGCCAATTTAACTGTCTTCAGAGCTTCATCTGGCAACCAAGATAATGTAGAATCTCCCTAAATCAGGCTGCATGCTGTAGATACATTACGAACTTCCTGCTACAGGCTTTCTCAATAAATGTCTTCCCATTGGATCTTGGCAGCTTTTCCCCCAAGCCTCTTCCTTTATTTCTCTGGGCATTATGGGACAAATCTGAAATTCAGGGAAAGGGGCCAACTTACTCTGTATTTTAGCAGATACCCAAAAAAGGAAAGAAAAGGGAAAGTTTGGACTAGGTAGAAGCTAGCAGACCTCCACATAACTCTCTTGGAGCATCTTTCTCTGGTACCCTGAAAAATGGCCAGTGCTTTTAATATCTACTATGCTTACTGTTCCTGTCTTCAAAAGACAAATACTTTCTCAAAATAGACACTCCTTTCACAATATCTTGATGCCAGTTTACTACGATGCAAAAATCTGCTTTTTATAAAGTTTACTTATAAACATTTTACAGTTCAAATATTGAACTCATTTTAGTTAAAATGGACTACTTGGCAGCAGGGAGATGACTAGTCACTGTTTCATGACCGTTAAAAAGGAAACTCTCCATTGACCATGGGAATTATGCCAAAACCTGAGCATTTGAACATGTTCACAATGATCCAGATTTTATGTTGAGTAGAGTTCTTTCTATGTTTTCCATTGAGAGTGTTGGTATATTTCCATTTGTTCTAGTTTTCAGTTACAATATCTACTTTACATACCCTTAAAAATATTGTATGGTTTCTTTTATAAGTTAGTGGGTAAAAGGTTCAGGCTCTAAGAATCCAACATCAATAAAAAGGAGTTCAGCAAAGCCCCTTATTTTCTACAGATTCATATTGAGTAATCAGATCTACTGATCATTTGAAGACATTTCTCAGCCATCTCTCTTTGATTGGTGAACTTCAAAAATCTTAGCAGAGAATATTGAGACCTGTACCCCAGTTTTAGTAGGAGAGGGCAAAAACAACAACAAAAAAGACTTGTCAACAGTCAGGCTGCACACAATCAAGTCACGGTATCTCTCACTTGATATATATCCAAAAAGTAGCCACTCATAGCTCTTTTTTTACACTTGGATAATTTCACACTCAAAAACTGGCTCCTCCTAAAAACAAAAACAACAACAACAACAAAAAACTGGCTCCTAAATGTCTTTCTCAATAGCCAGTTGAATAACAACTTCTCCAGCAGGAGCTCTGAACACTGAACAGAGACTTAGATGAATTATCTCCTCTGGAGACTGCTTTTGCTAGCTCTACCACAGACTATCAGTCACCTTTTGCCACACCAATGAATTCACAGAAGAATATATTGTCACATGGTAAGTGGCTATGAAAGACTCCAAATGGCTTCTGCAGGTTTAACGGACAGTCCCTGGATTAAAGTCTGGTGTTTTATTTCTTTTGGCACCTTGCTTTAACTGATGTTCATGTAACATATATTATTTAGCTTTCTACACTGCTTTAGCCTCTTTTGCCAGTTTGGTAGAGTATAAGTGAATGGGTGAAATAAAATGTATTAAGTATCTAAAGGCTTAGCTCTGAGTGGTGCTAAGGACAGACTGCTCTGTCCCCATCAGTGTTCCTCAGTGCATGCTAAACCAAAAAGAACTGTGGTCTGAAATAGTAGATGAGCTACAACTATGCATTTCACACATTTAAGAAGAGCACACAGAGGGTTTGAAGAACAAGAGATATATCTAAGGAGGCCCTAACCTTAAAGGACAGTGATTCTGGATGGATGAGAGGTGGCTTCACAAGATCCTGGTGGTGCATAAAACATTGCAGTGACCACAACTTAATGTAATTCAAGAAGAACTGTTTGCCTCTATGGCTGGCACACTATTCAAGGTCCGGAGGGAAGTTAGGGGCATGAAAACTCTGAGAAATTTCATAGCAGAATCTGAACTGGGCCTGCTGGTATTTGGAGGTGGGGGTTGGATGCACATCAAATTCATTCTGTAAGACAAAAAGTTCAAAACTGCTGGCAATACTGGCAGCAAGAAAGCCAACTCTGAGGATAATGACATTGCCAAGACCCCAAGGTACAAGTGTCAGTCTCCACACTATCTACCAATGCCTGACTAAGTTAGTGGGATCCAAGATAACTCATATGACCTGAATGTGCAGACTGCTAACAACAAAAATGAAGGGCAAGCTCTGCTCTAGGTCATCTTAGTGTCTC
Source organism: Canis aureus (assembly GCF_053574225.1). Lineage (NCBI taxonomy): Eukaryota > Metazoa > Chordata > Mammalia > Carnivora > Canidae > Canis > Canis aureus. The sequence continues at coordinate 80,143,358 of NC_135649.1, read as the reverse complement.
TACCTCTGCCAGAAGACTCCATCATTAGAGAAGTGTCCAGCATCAAAATACATCTGCTTCCTACCTAGGCATTAGCGAACTTTTTTTTCCCCCGTTTCTGTTTCAGAAAGTGATCTTGGTAAGCCAGAAAAGGAACTATGACCCATGGCAGAGGGGTAAAGTGATGTGCTATGGAGGCACTAATAAGACCCCCAAACAAGCCACCTCACCCTACTCCTATGAGTCTCTGTTCCCTCATGCATAGCATGGAGATAATGCTGGCTGCCTGTGTTATTGGTTTGTTGTGACGGCTGAACTCGGTAGCAGTTACAGAAGTCCTGGAAATGGTTTGTGGCTCAATGCTTATAAGTTTATTCCCCTCAGGACATATTCAATCCTTACCCTTGACAGTGTTTTTGACCCAATTAGCTCTGCTACTCCTTCTCACTGGATTTGTTGATTGCTGACCCAATAGCTTTTTTACCAATTCCTTGTGGTAAGAAAAACTGATTTTTTTTTTTTTTAGAAAGAAGCAGTATGTCCAGTCCAGGGAGGAGACTCAGAATTTCTCCAATCAAATCATGGCTATCCATTCCCCTTTGTCAGGTGATGGTTCTTTCCAGCCTCCCTTATACCTAAGCATGGCCATGTGGTCCAGGTCTGCCCAATGAAGGATATGGGGAATGTGTAGGGGATTTATACAGAAAAGGCTGTTTCTTAATTAAAAGGATAGATGTGAGAAAAGATGATGGTACTTGGAATGAGAGAGATACCTGGAGCTGTTGTAGCCATTTTGTGATAAGCATGTGGTCATAGAGTCAACCTGCTAAAAATGGTTGAGTAGGAGGTTAGAAGCTATGGTATTATGACATCTTTGAGCAGCTGAACCAATGGAAGTGTACTTCTGTACTTCTCATTCCCAGTGGGGGGTTGGGGAAGATAAGGCCCTGTTTATTTATACTATTGTCTCTAGACTTTATTTTTTAAATATTATTCATTTTTTAAAAGATTTTATTTATCTACTCATGAAAGACACAGAGAGAGGCAAAGACATAGGCAGAGGGAGAAGCAGTTTCCACGCAGGGAGCCAGACAAAGGACTTGATCCCAGGATCTAGGATCATGCCCTGAGGCTAAGGCAGCCACTCAACCACTGAGCCACTGAGGCATCCCATCTCTAAACTTTAGCTGCATAGTAAATTCATTGAAAGTAGCTTTTAGAAATACCAATGCCCTGGCTCCATACCCAGAAATTCTGATTAATTAGTTTACATTGTGGATATATATATATATATATATATATATATATATATATATATATAAAACGTCTTTATCCATTCATCCATTAATGGACACTTACGTGTCTCCAAATAGAAGCACACAGCACTACCTATGAGATATTCTTGTCAAAAAGAAGAAGGAGAAGAGAAGGAGAAGAAAGAAGAAAGAAGAAGAAGAAAGAAGAAATCTAACTTAAATCTAATAAAGGCTCTGTTTCTGATTTGAAAATCAGATTTCATAAGTCAGAGAACAACAAATACCATATGATTTCACTTGCATGTGAAATTTAAGAAACAAAACAGAGGAGGGGAAAAAGAGAGACACAAGCCAAGAAACAAACTCTTAACTATAGAGAACAAACTGATGGCTATGGGATGGGGGATGGTTGAAATAGATGACGGGGATCAAAGAGTACACTTATCTTGGTGAGCACCAGGTGATGTATAGAATGTTAGAATGAATCACTATACTGTATACCTGAAACTAATAGAACACTATATGTTAACAATGGTGGGATTAAAATTTAAAAAGTGGGGTACCTGGGTGGCTCAGTGGTTGAGCATCTGTCTTTGGCTCTGGTTGTGATCCCGGGGTTCTGGGATTGAATTCTGCATCGGCCTCCCTGCAGGGAGCTTGCTTCTCCCTCTGCCTATGTCTCTGTCTCTCCCTCTGTGTCTCTCATGAATAAATAAATAACATCTTTTTACAAATTTAAAAACTTAATAAAAAAGAAAATCAGATTTCAAATATTTATTTAAAAATATTTATTTCAACTCAAGATCCAGTTTACTCTCATGCATTATAATTTGGTAATATGCCTATTATGTCACTTTCAATCTATAGGTTGCTCCTTTCTCTCCTTTGTTTTTCTTGCAATTTATTCATTGAAGAATTTGGATCCTTTAATCTCTAGAGTTTCATAGATTTTGCTGACGTCCTCCCTTTGTCATTGTTTAACATATCCATATATCTTCTGACTTACCTGTATATTGGCTGTTAGAGACAGAGCCTTTATTAGATCCAAGTTTTTTTTTCTTTTAGCAAGAATACCTCACAGATAGTGCTGTGTATTTCCATCTGGAGACACATAATGTCTGGCTGTCTCTTTTTTTATGATGTTAGCAGACACTGATGATTATCACCTGGATCTAATATTTCATTAGATTGTAGCATGAAGATATTTTATTTATCCTTCTCATTTATTAGCTAGAATAAAGATTCTCTAAAGAGAATCTTCCTCACATAAATTATTTGATGACACAGTAGATGTACAAATGGAAGGATTATTATTTGATTTTTCCCTTCTATTTATGTTTTAAATTATGAATTTATTCCCTAGTACCTTTAAAGGTTATCACAGAGTACATTTTCAGAATCACTATGAATACAATATTTAGATCCACTTAATATGTTTAAATCTATTTAATTACGTTCTTACAGATGCTCAAATTGTTGCATTTTTAGGCATCTAGGCTCTTCAGATTAGCTCTTAAATCCTTTTTACACAATCACAATAGTCATTCCTCTGGTACATTAAGTTGTTCTAGGCTCACCTTATACATTTCCTAAAATTAGCTAATTCATCACATAATCTTGATGTATTTTTGAGTGGAAAATGCTGGTATAGAGCAAAATTATGTTGCTTGGCTGCATGTTACTGGATTCATCACAGTTTCTAGTGCTTTGTAGGGGACAGAGCTAAGAAATATGTATTTTTGAAGTAAACTATGAGTTTATACTGAGACTTCTCATTCAAATTAATGGCTTCAGGGTATTGACCTTTCATCAATGTATCCTTTCTCTGAAGACACAGTGCTGACTCCCAAGGACACCAACAAAATTATTCTTTACTGTTATGCCACAATTCACAACCAACAATGTAAAAAAAAAAAAGAACATGCCAACAATATCAATAAAAATACTGATTCTGAAAACAGTTTAAAATTTTCATCTGACTCTTGATTCTCAGGTTGTATCCCACTAGGAATTTATAGGACAAATGATTATATTTTACTATTCAAAATAGTTTCTGTGTTGTAATGCAACCAACTTCGTTCATGATAAAGTCCATTAGATTCATTCTGCTTTATATTGCTTTTATCTTATTTAGTTAGATTTTATAAATATGTAAAAGATTTGCATAATGCGAAAGTCAAACCTACTAAAGAATGTATTTTAGAAAAGTCTATCTTGTCTTCTTTTCCCTTTCAGTCTATACCTCCCATCCCATTTGTACATTTTTTTTTAGTTTTTTTATTATAATTCTACATGTATTCACACTCATCATGTGTTATATGTGATAATGTACTATACAGCTTTCCCCATCTTAATTTTTTTTCACTCATCAATATATCCTGGAGAGTTTTCCAAATCAATATGTAGAAATAGTCAATCAATTATTTATTTTATTTTATTTTATTTTATTTTTCAAGTCCTCTATTCATGGATATTTAATTATGTCAGTTTTTTGTTATAACCTATGTTGCTACAATCAACAGTAATTTCATATTTTCCCAATGTTTCTTTGATTTTGAGAATTGGGATTGGGACAACAGTTATATGCTAAATATTGCTGAATTCCCCTCCATAAAAATTTTACCATTTTGCAGAGTCTGTCTTTTTAGAAAATGTCCCAGGTGATTCTGAGGTTCCGGATGGGTTGAGAACCACTTGCTTAAGTCGTTTTAGTTGTTTTTTATTCTCATGGTTTTATTTTGTTGTTGTTGTTGTTGTTGTTATTATTATCACTGGAGCTAAATGCATAACAGTTGAATGAACAATTCATCATTGAGATGTTCCTACTAGATTCGATACTAGTAGAGATCAGGAACTGTGCTGATTATATCTCTGTATGCTTAGTAGCTTGCACACGGACAAGAACAAAGCAGGTGCTTATTAAATATGTGTTGGGTGTTAAATGAGGTAGTGAAGTATAGTGACATCATACTTGATTGCTTCCATATAAAAACATATTACGGTGCCTGCCTCTACATCAGATGTTTCATTCTCTGAAGGCACGGAGTGTATATTATTCATACATCATGTAGCAAACACTTATTTAGAGTGTACCATGTGACCGGCAGTGTTCTGGGTGGTGTAGATAGAATAGGAAACAAAACAGGTAAATGTCTGTGCCCCTATAGAGTTTATATTTTAGTGGGGAGGGAGATATTAAACAAAATAAGAACTGAATATGAGCAGAGGAGTACTAAGTGTGAAGAAGAAAATTACAGCAGTGTAACAATGAGACTGATAGGGATTTTTGCTGCGGTTAGACCTGCCTGTACCTTTTAGGCAGAAACCTGAATTAAGTGAAAGATGGCTCATCAGAGAGGGCATTTTTGAATATTTATTAACTAAATGAATGCTTATGATTGCCAAGAGAATTTTATGTCTCTGGCTGTGTAGCAGTCCCCAGATCAAAACACCCCTCCTATTCCTGTGTGCTAAGCTCCTCTTTTCATCCCTCTAAGGTGGCCCACAAAGTCTGCCTGGGAGAAACTGAACCTCATTCTACCTAATCAATAAGGTAGATCTTCTGTATATATATCAAACTTTACAACTAGATAATAGAAAAATACCATCTGAAGCATACAAAGAGATTCATAAAATTTTACTATATATGCCAGATCACAAAGACAGGATTATCAAATTCAACAAAGTAGAAATAACACAACCAGCATTCTTTTATCATAACACAATGAAGATGATTTTTTAAAAAGTCTTTCTAACAGAAAATCTTAAAACTCTATTAAGGGCAGCAGAGTTGTACAACAGAAGCATGCTGGGCCCATAAAACTCTATTAAAAGCTCTTGAATAAAAAGGAATATACAAACCAAAGTTTCAGCATTGAAAAAAATGGTAATGGAAACCCTACATATTATGAGGGACATACTTAAACAGTTATAGAGGAAATTTAATATTTGTATCAATAAAATTTTAAAATGAAATTAATTAATTGAATTTTCAACTCCTGAAGTTAGGCAAAAAAACAAAGTAAACCAAAAGAAAACACAAGACTAGTTAATGTAATAAATAAATGGGTAGAAAACACAGATACACAAAATAAGAAATTAATAGAGGAAAAAACCATTAAGACAGAAAAATTTAAAAATAATAACAAAGTAATTCTTTGCACAATAAATTGAAAACCTAAATGATAAGTATGATTTCCTAGGAAAAAATAATTTGTCAAAAATAACTCCAATTGAGATGGAGATCTTAAATAAACCAATTTCCATAGAAGAAATAAGGAGACTTATTAAAGAACTACCTCACAGAAATGCATCAGGTCTTAAAATTTTCACAAAAGAATTTTACTAAAATCTTAATCACCAAATAACCACAATGCTACATAAGTCATTAATCCTAATGCTACACAATATATTCTAAACATAGAAAAGTAATAGAAATTCAAATTATTTTTATGAAATGAAAATAGCATTGATACCAAAATCTGATATAGTACAGTAAGTTATAGAACAATTTCGATTATGAATATTGATGCAAATCTCTTATATGTAATCAGTAGACAGATTCTAACACCACATTGAAAAAATAATGTACCAAAGGGCCACCTGGGTGGCTGTTGGTTGGATGTCTGACTCTTGATTAGGACTCAGGTCATGATCTCAGGGTCGTCTGATCTAGCCCCAGGTGGGCTATGCGCTCAGTGGGGAGTCTGCTTTTCTCTCTCTCCCTCAGCCCCTCCCCCTGCTTGTGTGCTTTCCCTCTCAAATAAATACATTTTTTTAAAAAAGAAAAGAATATACTATTGAGCAAATGGGTTTTACTGTAGTCAACCAGGGTTATTCAAAATGTAGGAAATATGTTAATATAATTCACCTTATGATAGCCTAAGGAGAAAAATCATATAAAAATCTCAGAAATTCTGAAAAATAATCCAATACAATCCAACACTTATTCCAAAAAAGTCAAAACAAAACAAAATAAAAATTTTATTTATTTATTTAATTTATTTTTTAAGATTTTATTTATTCATGAGAGAGAGACAGAGACATAGGAAGAGAGAGAAGCAGGATCCATGCAGGGAGCCCGATGTGGGACTCCATCCCAGGTCTCCAGGATCACGCCCTGGGCCAAAGGTAGGCACCCAACCACTCAGCCACCCAGGGGTCCCCCAAAATAAAAATTTTAAAACTCAACAAAATAGGAAATTACAGGTACTTTCTATGTATAAATATATATACATATATATTATAGAGTATATATTTGTGTGTGTACCTAGAGATCTAGATCCACAAACACACACACAAAGGAAATGTCTATTTTATATCAATACTACGTAAATACTAAAATTCATCATGGGAAACAGAAGAGAACTTCCTGCCAACGTCAAGAACAAGGAAAAAGTTATGTTTTTTTTTAATTTACTCATGAGAGACACACACACACAGAGAGAGAGAGAGAGAGAGGCAGAGACACAGGCAGAGGGAGAAGCAGGCTCCATGCCGGGAGCCTGATGTGGGACTCGATCCTGGGTCTCTAGGATCAGGCCCTGGGCTAAAGGCGGCGCTAAACCGCTGAGCCACCGGAGCTGCCCAGTTATCATGTTTTTAAAAAATATTTCAGCTTTCACTATTCAAACTTGCAGTGGAGGTATTACCCAACACAATTTAGAACGAACTAAAAAAATTAAAATAGGAAAACCAATTATAGGCATATGAATTACAAAAGGAATTGAAACTCCAGATTATGATACTGGGACAAGTCAAAAAATGTAGTGATAAAATTACACAAATAATAAAAGATTTGGTAAATTTAGAGGGATATAAATTAATATACAAAAATCAATGACTTTTTATGCATATAAACAATAACCAGAAACAAAATATAATGGAAGACAAAAACCTCAATTATAATAGCAACAAAGAACATTCATAGGAATAAACTTGACAAGAAATGTGGAAAAGCCATATGAGGAAAAGTTTAGACTCCTGAAAGCTATAAAAAGTAGAAAAAATATATTTTGCTTTTGAATGGGAAGGCTCAACATCACTAAAATATAATTAGTGTCAAAATTTAATGCATTCTCAATATAAATATACCAAGAAGCTGTTGCTGTTTCCTAGAGAAAGACGAGTTTTTTCTAAAGTTTCTCTGGAGAAAAAAATAAACAAGCAAGAATAGCTACAACACACAATGAACAAAAGTAACAATGAAGGGAGACTAAAAAAAAGACAAGCAAAGAGAAATTGAATGATCAACTGAGAGAAAATATTTTCCCCCAAATATATAAAAAGATAAAGAACTAATATTGCAAATAAATGTAATTTTTAAAGTCAAGTAAAAAAGACCATAATCCATTACAAAAATGACCCAAAAACCCAACCCAGACCAAATAGTTTAGAAAAAGAAATACAAATGGCCCTTAAATATATGAAAAGATGTCAAATCCACTGATAGTAACAGGAATGTAAATTAAAACTATTTTGAAAAACCATTTCTCACCTACCAGGTTGTCTGTTCTCTGTTCCTATCTGTTATGATTCATGCACAATTATCTCATGCATATATTATTTTGGGTTTATTATACATTGAATACCAAGCTGGTGCTAATCAAGCTACCTTTAGAAGATAAGGAGTAGAGCTTGGTAGATAGCAAATGCTCAATAAGCACTAGTTAATTTTATTTCAATTCATTAAAATCATGAATAATATATTAAATGAATGCTCCTCCATCACTTCAGAAAGCAATTGCTGTGTTTTATCCAGTATTTCACATTGCACAAATGATTTATATATGCACATACCTGCTTACAATACTAAAAATTACAGAAGCAATCATGTCCAATTATGGCCCCAAATTACTTATACAGTAGTGAATGTCATTGGAAAAATAATTCTGTTGACTCTTTTCTCACTCCATACTGACAAAGGAGATGGTGCTGGAGGCTGAGGAAAATCTGCCTTTGGTGTGTCATGTCTGAACAAGACTGGGTCAAGTGCATGGTTACCATGGCAACAACACAATCAGGATGCATCATCTCCCATAGCAACAGCATTGAGGGGGCCTAATGTCTGAGTAAAAGCTTTCTTTCCTCCTCAGGCCCGGTTTGAATCCACATCTATAGCTATACTCTGGGGTGCTAGTTACAAGAGATACAGAGAGGCCAAAAAGAGCCACAGAAGCAAGAGTTATAAGGCATTTCAGCAGCTTCATCCTTTTTCAGAAAAAAACTGCCCAATACTATTAGATTAAGGTAAAAGAGATTACTTTCAGTCATAGGTGAAACGCCTAACAGCCAAACATGGGAGTGGAAAAAGGCAAAATTTTAGGTTAAACAGAAAAAAAAAATTATCTCCAGTCTGAGGGAGCCCCCATTACCTAAAACTTCCAAAACACACTCAGAAGTTGTTTATCAAATTTTTCCAAAATTAAGGAAGGATAGAACTACAAAACAGAAGTTTACTGTAATATTCTTAATGTCAAATTTGCACACAAATTCCAAAATCTAGGATAAATGAACCCACACTCAATCATTTTCTATCAGTATCCAAATGCTACTAAAAAAATAGGTGAAGCAACCTCAACTAGAACAGAATTGCCGAATAGCCAACTGCTGGAGTAGCCCTCCCAGAAGGTAGTCAAATCTGGGGGTTAAAAGGAGAAAAAAGGATCCTTATATGCTAACACGATGGCCAACTGAATCCTGGCTATAATCCAGTGATTCATGTGTAAGTATTACTGCCGTCTCTAAGAGTACTGGGATAGGTTGAAGGTGTTGTCTAATTCCCCCACATTTAATCCAACACTTCTTATATGCAGCCTGTATTCAAGCAATTGTGGGTACCAAAAATTCACACAACCAGACGTTGTATGATTTATAATGTTCTAGCAATCTTCTGTGGAACTCATTTCACACAGACACAGGAGAGCAAGCTAGCTCTTAGCCCCATGTTAGAAATTGGAAAGTTGAAGTTTGAGGAAACGGAGGCTTGTCACCAAAGGGCCTTTGACGTGACCAAGGTCAAACACTCAGCCTTCAACATGCACAGCCATAACTGGAAAAGCCACTGGATGAAGAAGCAGAATAAAGACATTTGTTGATTTGCTGACAAACTACTTCCATAGGAGTGTTGGGACGGTAATAAGGAGGAGCTGTGTTAGGGAAAGAAGAAATCTGGGCTCTGCAGGGTTCTGGGAATTACAGCAATAGCAGATGATGGCACAGGTGAGCACGGAGAAAACAGTGTGAGTGAGGCTTAATGGCCATGTGAGGAAATGAATTTTGGAAGCCAAAAGATAATCAGATCCATGAGTTGAGGTCACTTGTCCCTGACCACGCCCCCGTCAAAGTAGAAATTTCCAATGAAGAAGAGTGAGTGATCAATTTTCTGATCCTAGGGTAGCACTACTCGAAAAACACCAAAGAGAGCAAAGGGGTCATGTCAGCCTCAAACATCTGCTGGAGGTGGCGGGCACAGTACTGTAATGTTATGACAAAACAATCAAGTATGCTATCAATACACCTCACTCAGTTGTTTGACATACTTTCAGCACACATTTACTAAGCACCTGCTGTGTGCTTGCCCCTGTGTAGGCAGATTCAGATGGAGTCTGCATCACTTAGGGACAAACTGAGTGTCAGCAAGAATAATAACTAAGATGGACCTAAACACATCAACATTGAGTCCATAGTGATTCTAAAGAAACAAAGACCTCATAGTCACCATTATTAAATGCTGGGACGTAAATTCATTATTTTGAAATTGGGTGAGCAGAGGCAAATAATGAAACAATCATCCCATGTTTGGCATATGAAGTGTAACGCTGGTTCCCAAAGAGTGGATGAGGGAAGTTGCTCATCAGAGAAGAATTCCATGTAATACATAAAGAAGAGAAGGGTACATAGAATTAAAATATCTCAATTTTAAGCCTCAAAGGGCGCCAGCGCCCCATGCTGGCATTATAAAAAGAGAGAGAGCCAACCAATCTGTGCCTCCCGAGAGAAACCTGCAACACTGCCTCTGCCTCACACTTGCCAAAATATGCAGACTAGATCAGAAGAAGGCTCTAGCTCTAAATCCCTGTCACAAATGGCAGGATTTCCTTCTTTCTGATGACTGAATTAACATCCCACTGCACATATGTCCTTCTTCTCAAAAACGGAATCTTCCACAGAAGACACCTACATATGGCCCATCGAGTTCCGTGGGCAGAGCTGGGTCACATGGCCACCACCATTAGGTGTAGAGGAGGCTGGACGTACCATCACCCGGCAAAGGGGAATGGGATAGCCATGACTGCACTGGGATCGGGCAGGATGCATTTTTAAACAAAACCAGTTTTTCTTACAATAGGACATTGGTAGGAAAGACTGTTGGGCCAGAGATCAACAAATCCAGTGAGAAGGAGAGGCAGAGCTCCTAGGATCAAAAACACGCTCCATGGTAAGGATTGAATATGCACGGAAGGGGATAAATTCACGAAGATTAGCCACAAACTGTTTCCAGGCACTTTCATAACTGTCCTTTCATGTTCTGTCCTTCCAATAATCCTATGACACAGGTAACCAGCATCAATCTCCTTGTTATGCATGAGGGACCACAAACTCCTAGAGAAGAGGTGGAGTGGCTTGTTTGGGGTTCTGATTATTGCCTCTATGGCACATTACTTTCCCTCTATCCTGGATCATCGTTCGACCTCTGACTTACTACATTAACTAAGGGAAACATAAACAGGGGAAGGGACACACTTTTAATTCTGGCCACTTCTCTGATGATGGAAGATGGTGGCACAAATGGGGCTGACAGGGTGTCTCAGCACTGATCCTGCCTGTTTTGGGCTAAGTTGTGTGCCCTCCGAATTCCTATATTAAAACGTTTACCCCCAGGACCTCAGAATATGACTGTACTTGAAGATTGGGCTTTTGTTTTTGTTTTCTAAAGATTTTTATTTATTTATTCATGAGAGACACACAGAGAGAGAGGCAGAGACACAGGCAGAGGGAGAAGCAGGCTCCCCATAGGGAGCCCGATGCGGGACTCGATCCCGGGACATGGGACATGGGATCATGCCCTGAGCCGAAGGCAGACACTCAACCTCTGAGCCACCCAGGCATCCCAAAGATTGGGCTTTTGAATACGGGATTGGGTTAAAATGAAGCTGTTAGGGTGGCCCCTACTCCAATCTGACTGGCGTCCTTCTGAGAAGAGGAGATTAGGGCACACGCAAAAAAAAAAAAAAAAAAAAAAAAAAAAAAAAACAACAGCGGTGTGTGAACACAGAAGGACGACATGTGAAGAGGCATCTAAGAGGGTGTCCATGTGCAAGGCAAGGAGCGAGGCTTCAGGGGAACGTGAGCCATATGGGTACCTTGATCTTGGAACCTCCTAACTCTGGAACTGTGAGAAAATAAACTTTTGTTCCTAAAGCCACCCAGCAGGTGACATTTTGTTGTGGCAGCTCTTGTAAACTAATACACTACCCCACACTATCCCTGCTGCCCATTCTGCACAGCCTGATCAAAGGTGATATGTGGGGTCATGTGAACTCAGCCATGCACTGACACAGGAAGAGTTCGAGGCCTGCCACGCTACTAGGGAAACTGTCTTAGAGTCTTAGCAATCCTACCATACTCAGAGGTAGCTGCCACACTGGTCGTGTTGCCAGCACATCCCACCATAATTACAAAGAATGCATCTGATGTGCATTTGGTTCCACGTGCCTCTGTCATGACGTCAGAGGCCTGCCGGTGTCCTGCCGGAACATGAAAGAAAGTTCCTGGAAGGCCTTTCTCTTACACCCCACACTCCACTTCATGCCAATAATAGGTTGCCATTCACAAAAGCAAAGAATTGTTCTTTTTTTTATGTCAGCTTTGCTCCCCCTACCGAGTTTTACCCCATGCCAGAGGGTTGTGACTCAGTTCTCCTCTGTCCTTAATGCCCATCCTTTCAGACTTGTGTTTCCTGAGATGAGGATCCTGCCAACCGAACACTCTATTCTCTAGTTAGGTAGATGCATGTGGCTCAATGCTATTTGTAGACTGACGAGTTCTTGTTGTGTGAGTCTGTTCTGAAGAGTACTGGGGAGAGGGAAATTCCCCTTATTTTTTTTAAAGATTTATTTATTTATTTATTATTCATGATAGACACACACACACACACACACACAGAGAGAGAGAGAGAGAGAGAGAGAGAGAGGCAGAGACACAGGAGGAGGGAGAAGCAGGCTCCATGCCGGGAGCCCGATGCGGGACTCCATCCCGGGACTCCAGGATCGTGCCCTGGGCCAAAGGCAGGCACCAAACCACTGAGCCACCCAGGGATCCCCAGAAATTCCCCTTATTAAAGCAACTCAGGACTTAGTCTTTGGATGTTTTAAAAATATTCCATTAAATTTCTACCAATGTTTTCATATGCCATGAGAAACTCGACTGAGACATCATAATCCTGCAGACTCACCTGTTGACATGTGACGTTTCCTCTTTTCTCTGAAAGCGTATTGTAGACTTACTCGACCCTTCCTAGAAAATCAAGGCACTGAAGGTAAGAAACATACCTGCTCATAGTAGATCCTTGTAGGCAAGTAAGAGCAAGGGCACAGGAGGATGCCTTACCATTATTAATTCTATTATTATCCTCTTGATGGTTCCATGCCTGCCTATTGGTTATAAAATCTGTCTTGCAATAGATGAAGCAAACCCCGTCAGATACCCAAATGAGAAAGGAGGAATAGTGTGGTGGCTGGGTGCTGTCTCTGTCAATTATATTGGGTGCATATCAGAAAAGAGTCACCTGGTGTGAGAGAGACAGTGAACAGGTTGTGTCCCAAACCCCGAACCTGGGAAAAAACAATGTTTGTTTGTTTGTTTGTTTTCTTTCCCATAGGAGATGGCTGAGTTCCTTTGATGAAGAGTTAGAAAAGAGCGTACAATTTCTCTGCTCTGATCTTGAAGTAATTCATCCACTAAGAAAAGAAACCTGACCATCAGATGTCTCAGAAACCAGTCTCGATAATTCCTTATTTCATCTTGAATAGAGAATGAGGGTTCTGTGATGAAAACCCCTTTTAATTCTTTTCTGTCTCACAGAATTGAGAACATCTCACTCACTCACTTATTCCAACAATACATCTTTGACTGGCAGAGTTGTCAGGGAAGGGGACTCTTACTCGATCTTTGCCTAAACTCACCCCTAAATTATCGGAGGTGTGCCTGAAAAGGTGTGCAGTGACTTATGCACATGCCTACAGTGGGATACCAAAGGTCAGTTCCAAATCTTTCTTGCCAACCCAAAAGCAGATGGAAATCTTGTTATTTCTAACCTTTAAAGTGTCTTTAGGATACATGCTACAAGATGGTCAACCTTGAAAACATTATACTAGGTGAAATAACCCAGACACAAGCAGACACATATCTTAGGCTTTTTACACAGATTTGGAATGTGTAAAAGAGGCAAAATGATAGAGGTTGAAAGTAGGGTAGAGGATACCACGGACTAGGTGGGAAGAGTAGAGAGGGGGTTATTGATCAATGTGCACCCAGTGTCTGTTTCAGTAGTAACAAGTTTGACAAGAGTGGTGACAGTTGCACAAGACTGTGAACCTAACTAATGCCACTAAGTTGTACATTTAAAATGATGAAAGTGACCATTTCACACTCTACATATGTTTGTATAACAACAAAAAACTTTTATTTTTTTATTTTTTATTTTGTTAATAAAATAATTTTTATTGGTGTTCAATTTACCAACATACAGAATAACACCCAGTGCTCATCCCGTCAAGTGTCCCCCTCAGTGCCCGTCACACACTCACCCCCGCCCTCCTCCCCTTCCACCACCCCCAGTTCGTTTCCCAGAGTTAGGAGTCTTTATGTTCAGTCTCCCTTTCTGATATTTCCCACACATTTCTTCTCCCTTCCCCTATATTGCCTTTCACTATTATTTATATTCCCCAAATGAATGAGAACATACACTGTTTGTCCTTCTCCGATTGACTCACTTCACTCAGCATAATACCCTCCAGTTCCATCCACGTTGAAGCAAATGGCGGGTATTTGTTGTTTCTAATGGCTGAGTAATATTCCATTGTATACATAAACCACATCTTCTTTATCCATTCATCTTTCGATGGACACCGAGGCTCCTTCCACAGTTTGGCTATTGTGGCCATTGCTGCTAGAAACATCGGGGTGCAGGTGTCCCGGCGTTTCATTGCATCTGAATCTTTGGGGTAAATCCCCAACAGTGCAATTGCTGGGTCGTAGGGCAGGTCTATTTTTAACTCTTTGAGGAACCTCCACACAGTTTTCCAGAGTGGCTGCGCCAGTTCACATTCCCACCAACAGGGTAAGAGGGTTCCCTTTTCTCTGCATCCCCTCCAACATTTGTGGTTTCCTGCCTTGTTAATTTGCTCCACTCTCACCGGTGTGAGGTGGTATCCCATTGTGGTTTTGATTTGTATTTCCCTGATGGCAAGTGATGCAGAGCATTTTCTCATGTGCCTGTTGGCCATGTCTATGTCTTCCTCTGTGAGATTTCTCTTCATGTCTTTTGCCCATTTCATGATTGGATTGTTTGTTTCTTTGCTGTTGAGTTGAATACGTTCTGTATAGATCTTGGAAACTAGCCCTTTATCTGATATGTCATTTGCAAATATCTTCTCCCATTCTGTCCGTTGTCTTTTAGTTTTGTTGACTGTATCCTTTGCTGTGCAAAAGCTTCTTATCTTGATGAAGTCCCAATAGTTCATTTTTGCTTCTGTTTCTTTTGCCTTCGTGGATGTATCTTGCAAGAAGTTACTGTGGCCAAGTTCAAAAAGGGTGTTGCCTGTGTTCTCCTCTAGGATTTTGATGGACTCTTGTCTCACACTTAGATCTTTCATCCATTTTGAGTTTATCTTTGTGTATGGTGTAAGAGAGTGGTCTGGTTTCATTCTTCTGCATGCGGATGTCCAATTTTCCCAGCACCATTTATTGAAGAGACTGTCTTTCTTCCAGTGGATAGTCTTTCCTCCTTTATCGAATATTAGTTGGCCATAAAGTTCAGGGTCCACTTCTGGGTTCTCTATTCTGTTCCATTGATCTATGTGTCTGTTTTTGTGCCAGTACCACACTGTCTTGATGGCCACAGCTTTGTAGTACAACCTGAAATCTGGCATTGTGATGCCCCCAGATATGGTTTTCTTTTTTAAAATTCCCCTGGCTATTCGGGGTCTTTTCTGATTCCACACAAATCTTAAAATAATTTGTTCTAACTCTCTGAAGAAAGTCCATGGTATTTTGATAGGGATTGCATTAAACGTGTAAATTGCCCTGGGTAACATTGACATTTTCACAATATTAATTCTGCCAATCCATGAGCATGGAATATTTTTGCATCTCTTTGTGTCTTCCTCAATTTCTTTCAGAAGTGTTCTATAGTTTTTAGGGTATAGATCCTTTCCCTCTTTGGTTAGGTTTATTCCTAGGTATCTTATGCTTTTGGGTGCAATTGTAAATGGGATTGACTCCTTAATTTCTCTTTCCTCAGTCTCATTGTTAGTGTATAGAAATGCCATTGATTTCTGGGCATTGATTTTGTATCCTGCCACGCTACCAAATTGCTGTATGA
Source organism: Canis aureus (assembly GCF_053574225.1). Lineage (NCBI taxonomy): Eukaryota > Metazoa > Chordata > Mammalia > Carnivora > Canidae > Canis > Canis aureus. Next base: position 80,127,518 of record NC_135649.1, on the reverse strand, counting down.
GTTCTATCAATCTTGGGGTGGAGGCTTTTGGGTTTTCTATGTAGAGTATCATGTCATCAGCGAAGAGGGAGAGTTTGACTTCTTCTTTGCCAATTTGAATGCCTTTAATGTCTTTTTGTTGTCTGATTGCTGAGGCTAGGACTTCCAATACTATGTTGAGTAGCAGTGGTGAGAGTGGACATCCCTGTCTTGTTCCTGATCTTAGGGGAAAGGCTCCCAGTGCTTCCCCATTGAGAATGATATTTGCTGTGGGCTTTTCGTAGATGGCTTTTAAGATGTCGAGGAAAGTTAACAAAAAACTTTTAGGGCTTTGGATCAGGAGGCAGAAGTGTCTCTTGAGGGCCAGAGGCAGCCCTCTAGAAGGGATACCTAAGTCTGTCTCTGGATAATGATTGCAGAGCCCAGACAGAGTGTCCAGTATCCAGCAAGGGCGCCATAGGTAAAAGCTGCTGCTTAAACCATCGCCTGTCCTTTTCCTTCTATGCACGAGTTGTGTCTCTGAGGTCCCACGGACAAACCTATGCACCTGTCGGCCTTCTGCTTGCCCTTTCCCTGAACTTTTCTCTCTCCTCTCCCTCCATTCTGCTGGTTCCGATATGCTGTTACACTCAACTGTAGAATTCGTAATGTCAGCAATTGTATTTTCTAGCTTTCCATTTTTCAGTGTATCCATTTGATTGATTTTGAAATTCTAGCGTTCCGATGAAATCTCAAGTTTGTCATCCATAGTCTTGAACATATTAATCATAATGATTTCACAGCCCGCATCTAATAAGTATGCCATTGGGGGTATTCTGGGGATGTTTTTCTCTTCCTCTTTCTCTTCATCTGGTTTTTGATATGTCTGGTGGTTTAATGAAGTGTCAGGCATTCTTTATGGAAAAGTTGATGCTTGTCCCTCCATAGAAGTTTCACCTTCTCCCTGGCAAGCCTCCAGTGTAGAGGCAATGACATCAATCCAGACAGTGGCTGAGCTGACTCACAGGTGCTCAGGGCTTTATATGATTTAGACTACCTCAGGTACTCCCCCCTCCCAGATGGCAGCACTTGAGGGGTCCCAGGAACTGGGGTGTTCCTGAGGGCGCTGGTAAGTTCTGCACTCATCTTTTTTACTTCCCTAAACCCTGGGACTGCTGAGAAATCTGTTGAGACTTTTAACAGCTGCCTGCTCAGCTTCAGAGTCGCATGCCCTATGCAGCTTTGGTACAGACAAATGCCTCCAGAGAGAAAACCACCCAATGCAGGCATCACATCTGGCTGCCTTTCTTCTTCTTAAGGTCTTGACTTCTCAAATATTGACTGCTTTGTAAGTTGAACTCCAAGTTTTGTCTCCCTAGCCCCATGAGTTTTCTGAGGAGCTGCTGTCTTCTCTCACTTAGTGGCTGCTTTGTCTATAGAATGATGCCCTGTCACTCAGGGTAGTGCGGCCTTCAGGCCTTCTCCCCGAGGGAGAAAAGGAGCACAAGAGTGTTGCATTCCCCTGCACAGCTTCCCTACTCTCCAGATTCCTGTACCCTGATGTGCTGGGCAGAGAAGACGTTCTCTGATGCCTTCAAGCAAGGTCTGGTTCCCCCTCTCCCTGCCTTTACCCAGATTTTGGTTTTTCTCTGTGAGGTAATAGGACTGCAACAAGCTCTTTCTTCAGGACCATAGGTGGAAGCGGAAATGATCCAAAGATGATTTTTAAGTTTATTTCCAGTCGTTTTTTGAAGTCTAAAATAAATATGCAAATCCAGCTCTAAACTACATTCCAAAAGGATATTAATATCAGAGGCTTGTCCCACCAGGTATCAGTAGAATGCTGGGGTTTGAAAGATACATTTTGGCAAAGCAAAACTACAAAATCATCAAGGAAAAAAGTGTGACCTAACAATTTTTTCTACAATCAGTCTGTCATTGAAGTATAAAAACAATAGGCAGAAGATTGTAAGCATGTGCTAGTGCTAATTCAGGGATGTTTATTCTAAGTTTATTCTCTGCCCTCAGGAATTTGGTATGGTATGAACTCAGTCAATAATAAAATAGAAAACCTGAGGCAAATTGGGGCTGTTATTGATAAGTAAATCTTCATAGAACTAACAAATCAAGTGAAATTGATGTGAATAAAACTAACATTTTTAAGGCAAACATGGAGGGATGGAAAGAGGGGGGAAGGATTTTCTGTTTCTTTGATCATAGCCAGGCATTAATAAAGAACGTCTAAAGGACAGGAGATTAGGAGCATTGCAGAGAATCCTACTTATAAAAATACCAAAAGAACTTTTGGTTTGTGGGGATGATAGAATAGACTCACTTCTTCCTGCTCCTACCCTCCAAATTAAAATGATTTCCTTGGAAATATTTCAACAAATCATTACAAAAAGGCTGTAACCGGTGGAAAGGAAAAGGTGGTCTAGCTAGGAACCTAAGGATTTGAATATCTACGCTGTGGTGGATTCCCTGACCTTTGTTTTTACCGCTGTCTAGTCTTGACTCAAGTTCCAGTGATGTGCAACAAAGAAATGCCAATTCTCATGGAAAAGCAGAGGAAGACAGTAGAAACAATTAAAGTACATAGACACACACACAAAAGCAGAGCCTGCTTTCAATGGGTGAACATCAGGAAAAATGGGAGCTCGACTGTGACATAAAGGAGAGATGGACACACAATAGAAGCACCAAGAGGAACTATCTACAGCATTTGCAAGAGCTAGTCCTCGCCTTGGGGGTGGGGCACGTCAACCCACTCTGCCCCCCAAAATGAAGGGGACAGCAGGATCCACCTTCCCAAAGCAGCACCTATAGCTGCTTCTCAGAGGCCTTATCCGTCCCCCTCCCCCCCACACACACTTCTCAAGATTACTGCAGGTGTGCCTCGGCACCTGCACAGGGGACTCCAGTAGGCTCCATGTCTCCTAGGTGTCTATTCAATGGTGGAAGGTGATCCAAGGCCAGCATCTCCCTATACTCCAGTCAACAGAAAGTTTCCAACTAGTTATGGTGGCTCATGGCATTCTGCCCTGCTAAACAACACCAGGTCAGGCACTTGCAGTTCCTCCACTCATTGGCAGAAAGCAACTAGGTCTGGTATTTGCACCAGAGGTGAACTAGTTTGGGGGTGCCTCCACACTCCACCCAGCAGCAGGTGACCTGGCAGATGCCTCCCTCCCCAGGGTATACTGGCAGATACAGAGTAGGAAATCCAGTGGTACTGGGTGACTGAAAAACAGGCAAGGGGGAAATGCTCTACATCCCTTAGATCCTGAATCCCATATCCCCCTCTAATGACACCCTATGGCCCACGGAAGCATTTTCTGCTACCACGGGCATCTCTGGCAATCACCCATCAGAAAAGCAGGTGGACTCAGATCAGTGTGGTTCAGAATGCATTGCAAGAGCTCATGAAACTAAGTGACTATGGAATTACAGCCCACCAAAGTAGGCCAGAACAGACAGGCCAAACCTTAAAACAGGGCAACTTACTATGAAAGGATCAAGAGTCTTTTTGTGGCATATCCAATATGTGCAGGTCAATGATAAAAAAAATCATTCTCCCTGTGTAGAACCAGTGAAGTCAAGACTTAAATGAGAAAAGACAATCCCCGACAACCATAGAGATGAATCAGATGTGGGGACTAGTTTGCAACGATTTTAAAGTAGCCAATATAAAATTTCTTGAAGGAGTAATTATGGATTACTGTGAAATTAAAAAAAAAAAGATAGCAAACCTTTGCCAAGTCACAGAAATGTTATAAAATGTACCAAATGGGAATTAAATATTTAAAAATAGAATAAGGAAAATAAAAAACTTGCTGGTTGGGATCCATTGTGGAATGTAGATATGACAGAAGATGAAATCAGTGAACTTGAGGACAGATCAACAGAACATAGTATTCAGGAAAACGGTACAACAAGCAAACAAACATGAACAGAGAGTTTGGGAGCTATGGGACTAAAGCTGAAGGGCCAACATTTGAATCATCTGAGTTCCAGAAAGAACAAACAGTCAAAGCAATATAGATCCAATTCAGATATGACATAGCAGCTGGAATGATCAGACAGGGAAGATAAGCAACTAAGATAAATATGTTAAGATTTCTAATGGGAAAAGTAGACAACATGCAATAATAGATAGGTAATGGAGGTAGATAGATGGAAACTGTAAAAGTGAACAAATAGGGAATGCCAGGATTCATACTACTGCAATAGCTGTGAAAAATGTCTTTGATGGGATCCTCAGTAGTTGTGATCTGCCCAAGTAAAGAATCCGTGACCTTGAAGAATGGCCAACAAGGACCTCCCAAAGTGAAACGCAAATAGAAAAAAAGATGAAAAAATGCAGAGTAGAAGAACATCCAATATCTGTGGAACAATTTCAAAATATATGACATACACATAATTCGAGTACCAGAAGTGGAAGCAAGAGAAAAAGAGAACAGGAAAAAAATTGAAAAATGATGACTGTGCAATTTCCAAATTACTGATAGGCACTGAATCAGATCCCCAGAAAGCTCACAGGACAGCAAGTTATTAAAACCAGAAAGGCTACCTCATGGACTATAAATTTGAATTAAAGAAAAGGCAAAGAAGGAATCTTGAAGAAAAGAAGACCAAGACACACACACACACACACACACACTCTCTCTCTCTCTCTCTCTCTCTCTCTCTCTCCCTCTCTGTCTCTCTCTCTCTCTCTCTCAAGAACAACAGGAACAATAACTAGGAAACTTCATTACCCCTAGAGGAACAAGAAAATTACAATGAAGTCCTGTGAGTGATCATGCAAGCAAGAAGAGAGTATAAGGGGACAGTTTAATGTGCCAAAAGAAAAATAATTCACCATCCTAGGATCATTATATATATAGTAAAATATATTCTGTAAAAACGGCAGAGTAAAGAAAAACTTTTTCTCTCAGACAGAAAAATAGAGGAAATTGTCACCATTTATACTGCAAAAAAAAAAAATGGAAAAGATTTTATTCAGGAAGAAGAAAAATGGTAAAGGTAAAAAAATTGGATTTTAAAAAAATTTACATTAAAAAGGAAGTGCACCAGAGAAGAAACACAGAAAGGCAAATAAAGTTAATTTTTCATGTTCTTAATAGATTGAAAAGTAACTCGTTTAAATAATAAAATTTATTTTATTCTTGATAAATGGCAAAAAAAAAAAAAAAGTTTAAATAATGAGACTTAAGCATAGCCGGTGAGTATTGCAAGGAGTAAGTGAAAAGAATGACAGTCATGTAAAAAAAGGGCAGAAGTATTGTTAAGTTACCTGCTCAGTTTGTCAATAGTGTCATCTGAAGCTGGCCTTACATTACTTTGCAATGTATATGTAACCTCTAAGGGAAGTTCTAAAATGTTTTTAAACACCTATAATCTATACACTAAGAGGTGCAAAAAAACCTGGCTTTATATAAAACATGCTCAATTAAAACCAGAGAAGGCAGGAAAGTGAGCCTCTTGTAATGAATAGAAAACAGCTACAAACATGGTTGATATCGATGCAAGTATATCAGTATCCACTTTAAATAGGAATGGCGTATAAATAGCAATCCAAAGTCAGAGTGGATTTTAGAAATTCACCAGTGTATATTGTCTGCAAGCACCTATTTTTAAGAGAGTGATTCCGAGAGGCTAAATAAAGTAAAGGGATGAAGAAAGACATACCATGCTAACAGTAAGCTAAAGACCTGTGGAGTATTTCTATTAATTTCAAACTGTCAGGGGCATGAAACTCAACAGAAATGACAGAACTGTCACAACTGCGGAAGCCTAAGAAGGTATAAGTACTAAATAGGAGTTAGTATCCTGGATGGGATCTTGGAACTTGAAAAGGCCATTCGAGAAAAGCTGAGACAGTCTGAATAAAGTGTAGTCTTTGGTTAATGATAACACATCAATATCAGTTCATTAATGTTACAGTTGTGCCACATCAACATTAAATGATCGTAATAGGGAATGTGATTGTCGGGTATATGGGAACTGTCTTTACTCTCTTCATAGTAATTCTCTAAGCCTGAAACTGCTTTAAAAAGTAAGATTTCCTTTCAAGAAGCACATTGCTACCATGTTGCAGGAGTTGCAGTCATCTTGAGGCTGTCTGGACAGATGTTTTTAGACATAAAGTGTCAGTGTTTTACAAAGTATACTCAACCCTACTACCACAACAAGGCTGTGGCCAGCAGCAGCCGAATAACTCAAGTGTGGATGGATGAACTTAAAGAGCTTAACGACCATCACAACCCCCACACCCGCGTGGAACCCTTTGGGGATGTGACAGAGAGGAGGCAGCTCCATGCAAAGCTCCAGCGGAAGGATTTCAGGTGTTCTTGGAGAACGTGTACCCAGAATTGCACGTGCCTGATGACAGGCCTGCCTTCTTTGGGATGCTCTGGAACAGAGGACTGAAAGATTACTGCTTTGACTCTAACCCTCCCAGTGAAAACCAAATCGTGGGACGCCAGGTCCTTCTAACCTCTATCATGGAATAGGTCAGAACCAGTTTTTGAATACACGTCCCAGAATGAAATACACTGTGACACCCACCAGCCAGAGGTCTGCATAGCTGTGGACGCAGGAACGGATCTTCTCATCGTGCATCTCTGCCAGGAAACTGCCACAGGGAATCAGAAGTTCATCTTGCAGGAGGATGGTTCTTTATTTCACATACAGTCCAATGAATTCGTTCAGGCTGAGAGGAAGGCATTCAGTGACAGTTTCATACCATCCTTATGGGACTGCACGGATTTGGAACATTAGAAATGGCTCTTCAGGGAACACATGTAATAAAGCGTCACTGTACCAACGAGCTCATGGAGGGAGCGGGATGCCCCTGGACTCTGTGTCCAACACAGACTTAGCTGAGTACAGTGAGAGACCTCACCCCAGTGAGAGAGCCCATCCTGGCTGCTCCACTTTTATAAGGAAGTCATTTTGCAGTCTGTGAAAGTGATGTTGGATTTGACAAGCTTTGTACGGATTTTGAAAACTTCAAAATTGCTCCCAAGTACTCTATTCTCAAAGGGTAATCATAAAATGTTAACTCTTGGAAATCCTGGATGGCTCAGCTGTTAAGCCTCTGCCTTTGGCCTGGGGCGTTATCCTAGAGTCCTGGGATCTAGTCCCACATCAGGCTCCCTGCACGGAGCCTGCTTCTCCCTCTGCCTATGTCCCTGCCTTTGTCTCTCTCTCTCTCTCTCTCCCTCCAATAAATAAATAAAATCTTTAAAATAAATAAATAAAATATTAACTCTTGCTTTTCAGAGAATTAAACCTTTAAGTATTTTTGTATTGTACAAAGAAGGTCAATCTGGTCCAGTATGCCATTCTTAGACATTGTGTTCTTGTTGATGCTGTGTTATGATGATCTATCCTTTGATGTAAGTGGAATGCTAATGTCCCTACTGTCATAACAGTATTTTATCCACTCGTTCCTTTGTGTTTGTCATTAATTGTTTTATATATTTGGCTGTTCCTATGTTGGGTGCGTAAATATTTACAGTTTTTACATCTTCTTTTTTGTCTCCTTTATTATGACATAGTAGCCTTCTTCATCCGTTTTTACAGTCTCTGGTTTGAAATTTAGTTTGTCTGATATAAGAATGGCTATTCCAGCTTTCTTTTGATATCCATTAATATGATAGATGTTTCCTCATCCCCTCACTTTCAATCTGCACGTGTCTTTAGATCTAAAATGCATCTCTTGTAGGCAGCATATAGATAGGTTTTGTTTTTTATCCATTCTGATATCCTATATCTTTTTATTAGAGCATTTAGTCCATTTTCTTTCAAAGTAATTATTAATAGATATGTATTTAGTGACATTTTATTACTGGTTCTGTTAAAGTTTCTAGTGATCTCTCTGATCCTTTCTTGTCTTTGTCACTTCTGATCTGTTCTTCCCACCCAGAGAGTCCCCTTTAATATTTCTTGCAGGGCTGCTTTAGTGGTCATGAACTCCTTTAGTTTTTGTTTGTCTGGAAACTCTATCTCTCCTTCTGTTCTTAATAATTGCCCTGCTGGATAGAGTGTTCTTGTCTGAAGATTTTTCCCATTCAGCACTTTAAATATATTTAAATATATTATGCCACTCTTTTCTGTCTTGCCAAGTTTCTGTGGAGAGATCTGAGGCTAACCTTATGGGTCTTCCTTTATAAGGTAAGTACTTCTTTTTATGTTGCTGGTTTTAAGATTTTTTTCTTTATCACTATTTTTGCAAATTTAATTACAATGTGTCTTGGTGTTGGCCTGTTTTTATTGATTTTTATAGGGGTTCCTGTGCCGCCTTGGTCTGGATATCAGTTTCCTTCAAGATTAGGGAAGTTTTCAGCTATTATTTCCTCAAATAAATTTTCTGCTCCCCTTTTCTCTTTTCTTCCTCATTTCACACTTCAGGGAATGTCTCTGGTGTGTGCAGTGTGTTCTCTATTGTTGTGTTGTGACTGTTCTATCCTTCATGCTAGTCATCTGCGGAGGCTGTCCTTGCCTATTGTAGACAGTGTTTGGTCCTTGGCCAGAGTGTGGTGACTTTTAACATGTGCTACGGGTCTACTTGTGAAATGAGACCTGACACTATCTCCACCAGAATAGAGGCCCTGTAGAACTCTCTGTTTGGTGATGTGGTATGGGCAGTGGTTTGTGCTTGTCTTCTGGGGAGGAGACTCACCGTGCTGAGACTGAGGCATGCATGACTGAGAAGGGTAGTACTACCAGATCATAGGGTGGTAGGGCTTGATGTAATCAAGTTGGGCATCCAGTGTTGGTGTCTCCATGAATGCTACCTTTCAGGGATACACTGTGAGGGGAGCAAATAATCTCATTGTGTGCCTCAGACATTCTTCAGACTACTGTTTCCATGCTGTCTGATCCTGTGTAGTTTTCCTGCCTTCTCTCCGGGAGCAGCACTGTGCCCGCAGCCTCTATCCCAGCCAAACTCAATGACCTTTGAAATTCCAGGATTTAAGCCCTGCTGGTTTAAGAGCTCATGAAATTCAGCCCTTCTCATTCTCCAAGGCAATGACTTTGGGGAAATGTTCTCTTTGTGCCTTCTCTCATGTGCTTATTTCTCCCCTTCTTTCCCTTCTCCACTAGGGCTGCCTCCCCCTGTAGCACCCACAGTATATTTCTCTCCTAAATCAGATCTCCATACTTCCTACCTTCTTTGATGTGAACTCTTTTCTGTTTAGTTGTAGAGTTTTTTCTGTCAGTTTTCTGGTTGATTTCTGGGATATTTAGGATGATTTGATAGCTATCTAGTTGTGTTCATGTGATGAGGTAAACTTCTACTCTACCACCATCTTCCTGTGTCCAGAGAAGATTCTTTTGTATGGTACATGGGTAATCCACATAACCTATCTTCTGGATCATAATACATTGGAGCCATTAATCTTATCTACATTAGCAATGCAAGTAACTTAAGGCCAAAGGCTGAGTTCTTCTTTTGTCATGAGTGCAGGGATGCGGAAGTATTTCCTTACAAATTAATGATCAGCAAGATATAGTAGAATAAGTAAATGTGTTGAGCTAAGCTATAAAACCTACAGTACCAAAGCAGTCAGATTCACAGTGTCACTCTGATAACCTAAGTTATGGGAAGAAGCAAGCATGTTAGAAAACTGGCATTGGTGGTATATCCATCATCACTCCAACTCATAAGAAGTAAATGAACGTGGTGAAAGTATTGACAAATAATTTGAAATTATCATGAAGCCATCTTCTTTACCCCCTAAACCTCCTTCAGATAGTGCAGTTATCAAATCTGGATATTGTGTTAAGCAATGGATGGTGATGAAGTAACTGGAAGAGAAGATATTTTTTTCAATTGGATAAAAATACAATAGGCTACTTCACATCTGAACTGGAAAAGGAACTTCTCCAGATAATACCACTTAAAGAAGATCATGGAGTACAGGAGTGTAGACAGAGCAATGTAATGATAAGGGACATTCTCTTTGAAATTGTAACATTGTTTTGAACTTTCTATGTGCAGGCTGATAGCCCTGAAGCAATGCACAACTGGACTAAAGAAATCTGTGGAGTTTACTAAAAGAAACCAAGTCCCAGGACTTACTCAATACTTACAACTGATGATAGAAAGTTGAGTTAACCAAACTGCCTTTTACAATTACAGTATCTGACTTTGTCAACACTAATGCAAACTATTTCTCTATAGTCATCAGAGTGTGTAAGTATATTTTTAAATGATAAATTATGAAAAAAGGAACTTTACTAATTGAAAAAAATCACATTAAACTATCTTCTAAAAGTTAATTTACTGAATTGGCTCTAGAGTTCCAATTTCTATGTTTTATGTATTTAAAAAATTTTGACCACACCACTTGAAATGCATAATTGTTTTAAGAGTATGTGCAAATTCATACATGTGTATGCACTGGATAAACTCTACATTACCATAGATTACATAGAATTTTAAATCTCAGATGAAATTTAGTCACCTTATAGGAATCTATAGTGTTTTGTTAATTTGTACCACTTTGTTTTAAAAAAAAATTTGTACCACTTTGTTTTCAAAGTGACTAGTGTCATAAATAAACATAATATACTAGGAACTATATGGCAGCTCATTTGCAATGGTCACATTTAAGGATATATTTACATTTGACTTAGTTGGAAGCAAATTGAAATCAATATTTACTACTGGTAATTCTTTCACTACAGTTTTTTATTACAGTGAAATTCAGGGAAGAAAACTGAATTTGTCAGACTGCCAGACAAAATAAAAGGCTTGAAAAATGTTGAGTTCTGCTAATTAAAGAAATATAAAGAAACATGACCTTTTATTTTTCTTTTCTGCATTTTCATTTTTTGTCCCAAAATATGTGAGATAATTCCTACTGCTGATTAGGAAAATACACTGAAAAAAAAAGTTAAAACTAGTAGGCTCCCTTTTATTTTTTTTAAGATTTTATTTATTTATTCATGATAGAGAGGTGGGGGGGAAGGCAGGCTCCACGCAGGGAGCCCAACACAGGACTCGATCTTGCCTGGGACTCCAGGATCACACTCGGGGCCGAAGGCAGGTGCTAAACCACTGAGCCACCCAGGGATCCCTAGTAGGCTCCCTTTAAAACAAGTTAGTTGCGACCAGAATGCTGCATTCTAGTTTAGGCTGACTGAATCTTCAGGTGGCAAAGCTGCCAAATTTGGCTTTGGTGACAGAACTGGTTTCTGATTAGAAATGACTGTTGAGTGTCATTGCTTTAAACTCACTCCTAAAAATGCATTGCCTTGGATTGAGAAAGACAAATATGGGATGCGTGGATGGCTCAGCGGTTTAAGTGTCTGCCTTCAGCTCAGGGCGTGATCCTGGAGTCCTGGGATTGAGTCCCACATTGGGCTTTCTGCATGAGCCAGCTTCTCCCTCTGCCTATGTCTCTGCCTCTCTCTGTGTGTGTCTCTCATGAATAAATAAATAAAATCTTAAAAAAAAGAGAAAGACAAGTACCATATGATTTCACTCATATGAGGAATCTAAAAAGAGCAAATGAGTAAAGAAACAAAAAGCAGAATCAGACTATAAATACAGAGAGCAAAGTAATGGTTGCCAGGGTAGAGAGGGGTGAGGGGAATGGGCAAAATGGGTGAAGGGGAGTGGAGGATAAATATTTCCAGTTATTGAATGAATTAGTCATGGCAATAAGAGGCACAGCCTAAGGAATATAGTTAATGATATTGTAATGGCATTGTATGGTGAGACGGTAGCTACACTTGTGGTGAACATAGCATAATATATAAACTTTTCAAATCACTATGTTCTGCACCTGAAACTAATGTAATGGTGTGTGTCAACTATACTCAAAAAACTTAAAAAGAAATGAATTTAAAATGCATTCTCTTAGGAAGGAACTTGTACATGTATGCTGCATGGCTCGTGCTTCTGTGTTTTGTTGTTTTTTTAGAGAATAAAGTCTCACACTGAGCTACTAAAAAAATTGTGGAATCATAATAACGATTCAAAGAACACAAAACTGTAGCCTAAGTGTTGTTTAATTTATTAGGCTGGATGGTGGGTGCATGGACTACATTGTACAACTCTGTATATATTTTTTAAAATTAAATTTATTTTAATGAAGTTGAATGAAGGCTTCCTTTTCTGTTAGTATAAATATTCAAGCATCAGCATCTTTATTTCTGGTGCACAGTTCAGGTAACAAAGAAATTATTATGAGCAATGGGCTAGACATTGTGCTAGGTGCTTGGGGTACAAAAGTGAAGACAAACACAGTCCCAACCTTTTCTAACAATCTAGTGAAACAACTGAAATAGTTCACATTGACTGTATGCTTATGTAGTATTTATGAGTGATAGAAGTATTTTAAATGTATCTTATTTAATTTTCACAATAGTGCTATGAAGTAGGTATTAATTTTATACTGTTTCTGAGACTTACATAAATTAAAAAGCCCAAGATCACCCAGCTATTAAATAGCAGAGCTGGAATTTAAAAGGATGTCAGCCTGGTTCAGTATGATGTTAGTTAACCTCCCAAAACATATCATTTCCATATAAGCAAGGAATTCCCATATAATGTAGGAAGTGATACTACCTAGCAAGCTGCATAGATGCTGTGGGTGCCAGAGGACAGGCACTGTGCCCAAGCATCCAGGTATGATGTCAGGAGACACTGCTAAGGAGACATGTGATGAACAAAATATCCCTATACTTCCTTTAAAAGATCAAAACCTGGTGAGGTAGTTCTGACTTACAGATTTACAGCAATAATTTCAAAAAATACCAAGAATTCTCACAGAGAAGATCCTAAAGAAGGAGACTTCATGCCTGTTCAACACAGACTCAGGAATCTCAACAGTGTATCTTCAAGTGCCATGGCAGCAGTATGGAAAGTACAATGTCTTCATCTTGAGCCTAGCTGGACTTGCACCTGATTTTTTCTCCCTCCTCAAAACTGAAGAACTTTATTGAAAACAATGACTGATAGAAACTCCAGATTTTTGCTTTAAAGTCAACTGACAACATCTTTCAGATTTTCCTAGTACTGCACATTCTTGTCACTATTTAAAAAACTCTGAGTTCCGGGCAGCCCGGGTGACTCAGCGGTTTAGCGCCGCCTTCAGCCCAGGGCGTGATCCTGGAGACCCGGGATCGAGTCCCACGTCGGGCTCCCTGCATGGAGCCTGCTTCTCCCTTTGCCTGTGTCTCTGCCTCTGTGTGTGTGTGTGTGCGTTTGTGTATCTCATGAATAAATAAAAATAAAATAAAAACTCTGAGTTCCAAAATCAAATTAACAAAAACTTTGCTGGCAAAGATTCTGCTCAAATATCTAGCCCTCACGCTACTTATTTTTCTAGATTGCACATATGTACCTTTGTTTGTTACTATATTTCCTATGCTGTACATTATATCATTGTGTGTTATTTATTTTGTAACTGGAAAACTGTACCTTACCGCTTAATCCCCTTCACCTATTTCATCTATCCCTCCACCTCCTCCACTCCGGCATCCATTAGATTGTTTTCTGTAGCTATCTATGTTCCCTGTACTATGAACAAAGCTCATAAATAGTTGGTAAATTTGTTAGATTGTTAGTTTGTCTTGTATTTTAGATTCTTCATATAAGTGAAGTCATACAGTATTTGTCTTTCTCTGTCTGGTTTATTTCACTCAGCATAATACCCTCTAGGTCCATCCATGTTGTCACAAATAGGAAGATTTCATTCCTTTTTATGACTAATATTCCATTGTATGTATATATGATCTTTCTCATCCACCCATTTATCAGTGGACACTTAGGTGGCTCTCATATTTTAGCTATTGTAAATAATGTTGTAACGAACATAGGGGTACATATGTCTTTTCAAATTAATGTTTTCATTTTCTTCGGGTAAATACCTAGAAGTGGAATTGCTGGATCATAATGTAGTTCTACTTTAAATCTTTTGAGGAACCATCATACTGTTTTCCATAGTGACTGCACCAATTTACATTCCCACCAACACTATATGAAGGTTCTCTTTTCTCTGCATCCTCCTAAACACTCGTTATTTCTTGTCTTTTTTATAATAGCCATGTTGACAGGTGTGAGGTAAAATATCAAACTGTTGTTTTGATTTGCATTTCCCTGATAGTGATGTTGAGTATCTCTTCATGTGCCTGTTGACCATCTGTATATTTTCTTCGGAAAAATATCTATTCAGGTCCTCTGTCCATTTTTTAACCAGTTTATTTTTGATACCGAGTTTTATGAGTTCTTTATAAATTTTGGATGTTAACCCCTTATCAGCTATATCATTTGCAAATATCCTTTCCCATTCAGTATGTTGCTTTGTTTTATTGCTGATTTTCTACACTGTGCAAAAGCTTTTTAGTTTGATATAGTTCCATTTGCTTATTTTTGCTCTTGTTGACCTTGCCCAGTGGTAAAAACGCAAGATGGTTTCTAGCCATTGAGAGATCATTGAAGCTGGGAAGTTGGCAGAGATGGTGCAGCACACACCATAGATGATATTGGTTCACAGTGAAGGTACAGTTCCACAGGGTTTGGAAGCTTCTGAAGAAGGTTTTCCAGAAAGTTCAGATATCATGGTTGAACATACCCCATCAGGTACACTACAGCACTACATCTTGTCAAAATTGGTCCATTTCTCAGTGCTAGTGGAGCCAGTGCTCCAGATGCAGGTGACACTGGATACCAAGCCCTCTGTATACATTTTTATGTATTTAACATGTTATAATATTTAAATTACTGATCATAAGAACTTATATAATTTAGTCATCTTTCTAAATTTATAAAGTCATTTTATAATGCCCTTAACATATGTTAAGTTCGCTTTAACAATTTTATTATGTATTATTCAGATATAAGGTGCTCTTACATAGCATACCATGATTTATCATGCATACTATATTTATATTCGTGTTTCCAAATTAGTATCTGAGGTAATTTAGCAATACATAGGTCTATATAAATGACAACAGTGAAATATTAAAAGAGTAGAATAGAATCCAAGAAATTTGAAACCCAAAACTATATTGGGCACAGACTGTAGAAAAATTAATAAGCAGAGGGGGAATGAGCTGTCAGTATGGAATCCAGAAAGTGGTGCATTAAGAAGAAAATTTGAACATTTAATGCCTTTTTGTAGGAGTGATGAATATGTTAAGGTCATTCACACAACCATGAAAATCATAACTCATAAGAGCTATGACTTACTGTGCACCAAGGAATCTTATCATTAGGATTTTATCCAGTGTAGATAGGAAAAGAACATGCAGACACAAAGATACAAATCATTGGTCTACTTGCAAACTAAAATTCTTATTAAAAATCACCTGTTGGAAAAAAAAAATCACCTGTTGGTTTATGGTTCTGGTACAAGATAAATTCTTCCCACCAAGTACAACTAAAAACTTTACACATGATACATAAAAATGGATTTAAAAAGACCCTGGAAGGTGGAGAGAATGTCTTACGACTCTCCCCTCCAACTCAACAAAATAAAGCAACCCAGGTCTGACAATTTCCAAAGCCCAAACTATCAGTAGCAGACAACCCAGATAGGTTCATTTCTCCCTTGAATTGAAGTATTATCACCAATATCAATGAGCCAGGTGGCAATGGCCAGGAAGATCTATCAGGAGACCTGCAGATAAGCAGCCAGGGGAAGTGCTTTTCTTCCCTGCTAGGCTACCTTCCCTTGTCAGAGACAAGGGGCAAAAGTAGCTCCACCCAGGAAGCTTCTTCATCCCCAGGGTCTGAGACATCATCCATACTAAAAGTTTTAAAGCAACCATTATAAAAATACTTCAACAAACAATTTAGAATTCTCTTAAATGAAGAAAAATAGAAATCTTCAGTAAAAAATAATACAACTGAAATAAGAAAACTTTGCTTAAGTAGGCTCAATAGTAGAATGGA
Source organism: Canis aureus (assembly GCF_053574225.1). NCBI lineage: Eukaryota > Metazoa > Chordata > Mammalia > Carnivora > Canidae > Canis > Canis aureus. The sequence continues at coordinate 80,111,641 of NC_135649.1, read as the reverse complement.
GAAGACAAAGCATAGAGTCAATGAACTGAGGATATATCCATAGCATTTATTCAATGTGGACATAGAAACAGTAGAAGCAAACAAAACAGAGCCTGAAGAACCTGTGACAAAATAACAACAACAACAAAATCTAACTGCATTCGGCTGTTTACAAGAAACTTCAAATTCAATGACATAGATTATAGTGAAAACTGGAAAAAAATATACAATGCAAGTACTAACAAAAGGAAATTTTTTGAGGAAAAGATCGATAACATTGATAAACCTTTTGCTAGAAGAGCAAAAATAGAATGAGAGAATACACAAATCATGATACCAAGAATGAAATTGGGGATCTCATTATAGATCCTACATAATTAAAAACATAACAGGGAATATTACAAACAACTTTATACTCATAAATTTGACAATTTTTTCTTTTTTTTTTAATTTGACTATTTAAAAGAAAAAGAAATATTCCTCAAAAATTACAACTTACCAAAACTCAACCAAGATAATATACATAATCTGATCATCTGATTAGTCCTATAACCATGAAAGATTTTGAATTGGTAATAAAAAAGTTCCAGAAAGAGGAATCTCTATGCCAAGATGGTTTCACTGGACAAGTCTATCAAACACTTAAAGAAAAATTAACACTAATTTACACAATCTCTTCTAGAAGATAAAAGGGAGGGGAACACTTCTTATAATCATTTTATGATTTAACTATTAATCCAATTCCAAAATAAGATAAAAGCAGTACAAAAAAAGAAAACTACAGAGCATTATTTCTCATGAGCATAAATGAAATAAAACAGTAAACTATCAAACTATTAAAACTAAAATCCAAAAATGCAAAAAAGAATTATTTTGACTTATTAATGTACATATGCCTATTCCCACTCTGCACAATGACTGGAACATACCCAATAATACTACAAATAATATTTACCGAAAAGGTAAATGCACCAATTAAAGACAAGCTACCACCATCCAACCACCTAAGCCCCAAATCAAAGGCTGTACAAAATGGTAAATGGCATACATTTTGGACTCAAATAAAATTGCATTCAAATTAAGGTTTGATATTTACCAAATGTGTGAACAGAAACAATTTTTTTAACTCCTCTGAGCTTCCAAAGAACTTTTTCTCACCATTTACTCTCTGACTGCTAAGTCAATGCCATATATTTTAGGGTTTCATGGGTTTTGTTTCTGTAACATTCCACTTCCAGTACCAGTAGCTATTTCAGTCAGGCTAAGCAAGATTAAGTTGTTGTAATAAAATACACCAAACTCTCAGTGATTTGACACTTATTTTTTGCTCACTGTACATGTTTTTCATGGATCAGCTGGGGTATTTTCTCTATATTATCCTTTCTTGGGAACATAAGGTAATGGAGGCTACAACCTCTGAATCTTCACCAGTTACAGCAGCAAGAAGAAGAAAGCATGGAGAAACATTCATCAATTCTTAACTGCTCCCAAAATAAGTGACACTTTTTACTTCCTTTTTTAAAAATATTTTATTTATTTATTTATTCATGAGAGACAGAGAGAGAGGCAGAGACATAGGCAGAGGGAGAAGCAGGCTCCTCACAGGGAGCCTGATGCGGGACTCAATTCTGGAACCCCGGGATCATGCCCTGAGCCAAAGACCAGTGTTCAACCACTGAGCCACTCAGGTGTCCCTTTTACTTCCTTTTATATTTCATTTATCAGAGAAAGGAACATAGCTATGCCTAACTTCAAGAGAGCAAGGAAATGTGACACTTATCATTGCACAGCATTTCCCAGATTTAAAATTGGTAAGGAATAGTAATATTTACTGCATATTTAATTAAAATAAATATTAATAAGTATTTGCCTCACATGGCATATATGACCCATCGGCAAACCCTGTCAACTCTACCGTCAAAAATGTATCCTGAATATGTCCATTTCTCATCTCCTGCAATATAAACCTCTATCACAGATTGAGATTTTCAGAAAACAGATGCTGACGTGAAGTTGAGTGCAAAAATTATATTGCAGATTATAGTATATTTGTAAGTGTTCAAGCAACAGAACCAGAGATTGCTTAAAAGGAATTGGCTTACAGACACTGGCTGCCTAACTTGCTTATACCAAGCCCCATACTCCTGTGCTCTGTCCCAACTGCCCTTTTTGGCCACACTTACCTCAGTCCAGTGAGGCAGGCCCCTCCCCTCGAAGACGAGCACAAGGACTTGTCCACACCACATCCCTAAAGCCTAGAGTTTTAAACGTTAACAGGCTTGGCTGGGATAGAGCCTAGAGGGCACTGTGTTGCTCCTGGAGAAAAGGCAGGCAAACAACCTGAAGGCAGACAGTGTACAAGCAGTGATCTGAGAAACAATTGAGACACACAGGGGGAGAATATTCCATCTTCTAAGATTGCTTCCCTGAGAGGCAGCATTCATAGAGATGCCTCTCTGGAGACAAAAAGAGCTGTCTGGCATCATTTTCCTCTCCTGCCCTTTAGTATAAACACAGAGCCACCTGCAGTAAACAGCACAGCTCCAACACTGGCTGCCTAACTTGTTTACACCAAGTTCCACAACCTTGTGCTCTGACAGGACTGTCCTTTTCAGCCAAGCTTGCCTCAGTCTTAGAGAGGTGGGCCCCTGCCACAGAAGACCAGTATAAACTCCTGCACATACCATGTCTCTTCACCAGAGAATTCTGCAGGGCTTCAATTCTAGTGGAGGTAGTACCAGATTTCATTTAATAAGCATACCAGAGCACACCTAGTTAACAATCACCATCCTCTGGCCAAGGACCAAACATTGCCCACAGCAGGCAAGTAGAGGCTCTGCAGATGATGGCCCTGAAGGACAGAGCAGCCAAAACACAACAGCAGAGAGCATGCAGCATGCACTAGAGACACTCCCTGAGCAGCAGGTCCTGAACACACATGGCTTCTTCTTTATAAAGCCATTTCTTTCAAGAGCAGGATACACAAATGGCTTTTTTAAACATATTCAGAAAGGCGGGGACTTAGACAAAATACTAAAATGGAAGAATTCATCCCAAATGAAAGACCAAGATAAGACTAGGCCAAAGATCTAAGAGAAACAGACAAAAGTAAAATACCTGATGGAGAATTTAAAGGGAAAATCACTCAGCATAATACCCTCCAGTTCCATCCACGTCGAAGCAAATGGTGGGTATTTGTCATTTCTAATAGCTGAGTAATATAAAAAAATAAAAAATAAAGGGAAAATCATAAGGATACTCACTGGGCTTGAAAAAGAATGGAAGACATCAATGAGAACCTTACCACAGAGATAAATGAGTTAAAAAATTAGTCAGAAATGAAGAACATTATAACTGAGGTTGAAAACAGGCTTGATGTAATGAACAGCAGGCTGGAAGAAGCAGAGGAACAAGTAAGTGATATAGAAGACAAGACAATAAACCTGGACAAAAGAGAGAAAGAGGAATTATGGAACATAAGAATAGACATAATGAACTCAGTGACTCCATCAAACTTAATAACATTTGTATTAAGAAGTCCCAGAAGGAGAAGAGAGAAAAAGAGGGCAGAAAACTTATTTAAGGAAATAATAGCTGAAACTTCCTTAATCTTGAATGAAACTGATATCCAGACAAGGAGGCACAGAGAACCCCCATCAAAATCAATAAAAGCAGGCCAACATCAAGACACATTGTAATTAAATTTGCAAAAATAGTGATAAAGAAAAAAAATCTTAAAACCAGCAACATAAAAAGAAGTCCTTAACTTATAAGGGAAGACCCATAAGGTTAGCTTCAGATCTCTCCACAGAAACTTGGCAAGACAGAAAAGAGTGGCATAATATATTTGAAGTGCTGAATGGAAAAAATCTTCAGACAAGAACACTCTATCCAGCAGGGCTATCATTAAGAACAGAAGGAGAGATAGAGTTTCCAGACAAACAAAAACTAAAGGAGTTCATGACCACTAAAGCAGCCCTGCAAGAAATATTAAAGGGGACTCTCTGGGTGGGAAGAACAGACCAGAAGTGACAAAGACAAGAAAGGATCAGAGAAATCACTAGAAACTTTAACAGAACCAGTAATAAAATGTCACTAAATACATATCTATTAATAATTACTTTGAAAGAAAATGGACTAAATGCTCTAATAAAAAGATATAGGATATCAGGATGGATAAAAAAAAAAGACAAAACCTATCTATATGCTGCCTACAAGAGACTCATTTTAGATCTAAAGATTTGCAGATTGAAAGTAAGGGGATTGGGAAACACTTATCAAACAAATGGATGTCAAAAGAAAGCCAGAGTAGCAAAACTTTTTTCAGAAAAAGTAGACTTTAAAACAAAGCCTAACAGGAGATAAAGAAGGATATATATAATCATAAAGGGGACAATGCAACAAGAAGATAAAATAATTGTAAATATTTATGCATCCAACATGCAAATATATAAAACAATTAAATGCAAACATAAAGAAACTAATTGATAATAATACAATAATAGTAAGGGACTTTACACCCCACTTACATCAATAGACAGATTATCGTAACACAACATCAACAAGGAAACAATGGCTTTGAATGACACACTGGACCAGATTGACTTAGTTATATTCAGAACATTCCATCCTAAAGCAGCAGAACACACATTCTTTTTGAGTGCACATGAGATATTCTCCAGAATAGATCACATACTAGGTCATAGAATAAGTGTCAACAGATACAAAGAGATTGACATCACACCATTCACCATTTTGGACCATAACATTAAGAAACTAGAAATCAACCCAAAGAAAGATTTTGGAAAGACCACAAATACATGGAAGTTAAAAAACATGCCACCAAACAATGAATAGACCAATGAGGAACTAAAGAAGAAATAAAAAATACATGGAAACAAATGAAATTAAAACACAATGGTCCAAAACCTTTGGGAGGCAGCAAAAGTGGTCCTAACAGGGAAGTATATAGAAATAGAGGCCTACCTGAAGAAGCAAGTAAAATCTCAACTAAACAACTTAAGCTTACATCTGAAGGAGCTAAAAAAAGAACAACAAAGCCTAAATCCAGCAGAAGGAAGGAAGTATTAAAGATCAAAGCAGAAATAAATGATATAGAAACTAAAAACCAATATAGCAGATCAATGAAACTAGGAGCTGAGTCTTTGAAAAAACTTAATAATATTGATAAACCTCTAGCTAGACTTATCAAAAAGAAAAGAGAAAGGACCCAAATAAATAAAATCACAAATGAGAGAGGAGAGATCACAATCAATATCACAGACATACAAAGAATTTTAACAGAATATTATGAAAAACTATATGCCAACAAATTGGGCCACCTGGAAGAAAGGAACAAATTCCTAGACACATGTAAACTACCAAATCTGAAGCAGGAAGAAAAGAAAACTTGAACAGACTGATAACCAGCAAATAAATTGAATAAGTTATGAAAATTTTCCAACCAACAAAAGTCCAGGGCCAGATGGCTTCACAGGCAAATTCTACCAAAAACTTAAGGAAGAGTTAATATCTCTTCTTATGAAACTATTCCAAAAAATAGAAGAGGAAGGAAAACTTCCAAATACATTCTATGAGACCAGCATTACCCTGATACCAAAATCATATAAAAGCTCCACTAAAAAAAAAGAGAACCCTAGGCAAACATCTCTGATGAATATGGATGCAAAAATTCTCAATAAAATACTAGCAAATTGAATGCAACAACACATGACAAGAATCACACACCACAATCAAGTGGCATTTATTCCTGGGTTGCAAGGGTGTTTCAATATTTGCAAATCAATCAATGTGATATACCACAATAATAAAAGAAAAGATAAGAACTCTGATCCTCTGGGACACCTGGGTGGCTCAGTGGTTGAGCATCTGCCTTCAGCTCAGGGCGTGATCCCAGGATTGGGAATCAAGTCCCACATAGGACTCCCTGCGAGGAGCCTGCGTCTCCCTCTGCCTGTGTCTCTGCCTCTCTTTCTGTATATCTCATGAATAAATAAATAAAACCTTAAAAAAAAGAACTATATGATCCTCTCAATAGATGCAGAAAAATCATTTCACAAAGTGCAACATCTATTCATGATAAAAAAAAAACCCTCAACAAAGTGTAGTTAGAGGGAACACACCTCAACATAATAAAGAATGTATCTAAAAAACCCACAGCAAATATCATATATGGAGAAAAACTGAGAACTTTTCCTCTATGGTCAGGAATATGACAGGGATGCCACTCTCACTACTATTATTTAACATAGTACTGGAAGTCCTAGCCAGAAAAGTAGACAAGAAAAAGAAATAAAAGCCATCCAAATTGGCAAGGAAGAAGTAAAATTGTCATGATTTGTAGATAATATGATATTCTATATGGAAAACCCTAAAGACCACCAAAAAAAAAACTGCTAGAACTGGTACATGAATTCAGTAAAGTTGCAGGGTACAAGATCAAGGTACAAAAATGTGTTGCATTTCTATACACCAATAATGAAGCAGTAGAAAGAGAAATCAAGGAGTCAACCTCATTTATAATTATACCCAAAACCATAAGATACCTATGAATAAACCTAACCTAAGAAGTGAAAGACCTGTATTCTGAGAACTATAAAACATAGATGAGAGACATTGAAGAGGACACAAAGAAATGGGAAGACATTCCATGCTCATGGATTGGAAAAACAAATATTGTTAAAATGTCTGTATTGCCTAAGGCAATCTACACATTCAATGAATTCCCTATCAAAATACCAGCAGTATTTTTCACAGAGCTAGAACAAAAATCCTAAAATTTGTACGGAACCACAGAAGACTCCAAATAGCCAAAGCAACTTTGAAGAAGAGAAGCAAAGCTGAAGTCATCAAAACAGTATGTGTTGGCACAAAAATAGACACATTGATCAATAGGACAGAATAGAAAACCTAGAAATAAACCCACAACTATATGGTCAATTAATCTTCAACAAAGCAGGAAACATTGTTCAAAGGGAAAAGGGACGATCATGAAATGTCCCTTTCCACATGAAAGGGAAAAGGACGATCTCTTGAACAAATGATGTTTGGAAAACTGGACAGCACCATGCAAAAGAGTGAAAATGGACCACCTTCTTACACCATGCACAGAAATAAATTCAAAATGGACTGAGACCTAAATATGAGACCTGAAACCATGAAAATTTTAGAAAAGAACATAGGCAGTGACCTTTTGGCATTGGCTATAGCTACTTCTTTCTAGATATATCTCCTGAGGCACGGGAAACAAAAGCAAAAATAAACTATTGGGACTTTGTAAAAATAAAAAGCTTCTGCACAGTGAGAGAAATAACCAAGAAAACTCAAAGGTAACTTACAGAATTGGTGAAGATACTTGCAATCCAATAAAGGATTTGTATCCAAAATATATAAGGAAATTATAAAACACAACACCCAAAAACCAAATAATCCAATTAAAAAATGGGCAGAAAACATGAAGAGACATTTTTCCAAAGAAGACATATAGATGACCAACAGACACATGAAGAAATACTCATCACTGACCATCAGGGAAATACAAATAAAAACTATAATAAGATATCATCTCTGGGGATCCCTGGGTGGCTCAGCAGTTTGGCTCCTGCCTTTGGCCCAGGGCATGATCCTGGAGTCCCGGGATCAAGTCCCACGTCGGGCTCCCTGCACGGAGCCTGCTTCTCCCTCTGCCTGTGTCTCTCCCTCTCTCTGTGTGTGTGTTTCTCTCATGAATAAATAAATAAAATTAAAAAAGAGGTATCATTTCACACCTGTCAGAATGGCTAAAATCAACAACACAATAAACAACAGGTGTTGGTGAGGATGTGGAGAAAGGGGAACTCTCTTGCACTATTGGTGAGAATGCAAACTGGTGCCCCCACTGTGGAAAACAGTATGGAGATTTCTCAGAAAGTTAAAAATAGAAGTATCCCAAGATTCAGCAATTGCACTGCTGGGTAGTTAACCAATGAAAACAAAAATACTAATTCAAATGAATATATGCACTTCTATGTTCATAGCAGTATTACTTTTAATAGTCCAATTATGGAAACAGCCCAAGTGTCCACTGGAAGGTGAATGGATACAGAACATGTGGTACATACCCACTATATTAGCCATAATAATGAATGAAATCTTACTATATGCAATGACATGAGTGGAGATAGAGTATTATGTTAAGTGAAATAAGTCAGAGAAAGACAAATACCATATGATCTCACTCATGTGCAGGATTTAAGAAACAAAAGAAATGAGCAAAAGCAAAAGAGAGAGAGAAAGAGAGAGAGAGAGAGAAGCAAACCAAGAGACAGACTCTTAACTATAGTGAACAAACTGATGGTTACCAGAGGGGAGGTGGGTCAGGGGTGGGTTAAAAAGATGATGGGGATTAAGGAGTGCACTTGTGATGAGCACAGGGTGTTGTATGGAACTGTTGAATTACTATATTGGACACCCAAAACAATTACACTGTGTGTTAATTAACCAGAATTTTAATAAAAACTTAAAAAATAACTATCTTCTCTGGTATCCAGTGTGAAGTACCTTCAAAGAAGTTTCCCACTGTTTTCATTTTCCTCAAAGTCATAAAATCACAAATCCAACTGTGGCATTTCCCACAGGTATTCCTGAGCTTGAACATTACACTGAGTGCCCTTGGGTAAGTCACTTTCAACCTTGGCACCAGTTAACTACACCCTCAAAGTGTGAACATAAAGCATGATTCTATGGCACAGAGCAGAATCCACTTCTGACTCCGGGAATCCAGTGCTCACCAGCCCCTCGGCAGACTGGCATGTCAGGTGATGCCTTTCAATGAGAGATGAAATGATTACTCAGAGTCCAATATCTTGGAACAAAGAGAGGCCTGAAGGGGCTACACCATCAGGCACCATCAAGAAGTGCAGGTGCCGAGATGAAGCCCGGAGTTTAGGTTGGCTCTCAGTGTTATTATTGTAGAATGTAAAGTATGTGGAAACAAGGAAGGGAAAAAAACTCATGAAACCAATCATGTGAGGGGCAGCAGGAAACTGCGGAGGTGACTGAACTGTACAGGTCTCAGAGGAGCATTAACTAGGGGGCTGTGGGGGATGGGAGAACTGACCTCAGCAGAACTGGTTATCTATCCACCATCATTGCTGTTTTCAGCATGTACTGTTTTCAGTACAGACTGATGGCAGGAATAATTGGCTTTTGCTATATGCATAAAGCTGTTGCCATTTATGCATATATTTTTTTCTTATTGTTTCTTTTACCCACTGCGGTCTTGCTCTCCCACACCAGCAGATGCCTCACACCTTGCCAAGCTGCTCTTCAAACCATACTGCACTGCAATACTCCACCCATCTATGGCCTTCCACCCATGCAGCCCCCATGCCATTGTGGTTTGGTTTTCACAGGCATGAACTGTTGGCACTATACACGTGTTCCTGCACTGTCTCAGCCTCCACATGGTTGGTTGGTGGTGGAGATTCCAGAGCCCACACTCCCAGTCCATGGAGACTCATGGTCCTGGAAATTTTGAGTACAGCATAACAATCATGGGTATTGATGTCAGGCCTAGGTTCTAGTCCAAGTTTTAACTGAACCAGACAAGTCATATAACCTCTTTGAGACTCTGTTTCCTCATCTGTAATACTGTGATAAGGATACCACCCATTGCACAAGGTAGTTGTGATACTTAAGTGAGATCATTTTGTTGATTAAGATACTTTATCACAATGCCTGGCACCCAGTAAATGTAGTTTCCATTGTCATTTTTGTGTCATCCCAAGCAGTCTAAGGGAAACAGAAATGAGTAAGCCATGGTTCTTGTTTCCAAGGAGCTTGTCAAAAAATAAGGATAAAGTATACATAGCTACTGTAAGAACTATAATAAAATAAATGTCATAAGGGTAGGGTTACCAAAATGCTGTGAGGTCCAACGAAAGATGAATGGATAAAGAAGATGTGGTTTATGTATACAATGTAATATTACTCAGCTATTAGAAATGACAAATACCCACCATTTGCTTCAACGTGGATGGAACTGGAGGGTATTATGCTGAGGGAAGTAAGTCAGTCGGAGAAGGACAAACATTATATGTTCTCATTCATTTGGGGAATATAAATAATAGTGAAAGGGAATATAAGGGAAGGGAGAAGAAATGTGTGGGAAATATCAGAAAGGGAGACAGAACGTAAAGACTGCTAACTCTGGGAAACGAACTAGGGGTGGTAGAAGAGGAGGAGGGCGGGGGGTGGGAGTGAATGGGTGACGGGCACTGGGGGTTATTCTGTATGTTAGTAAATTGAACACCAATAAAAAATAAATAAAAAAAAAAGATTTGAAATGTGGTGTCTGATGTCATAATTTTCTATCTAGAGGAGGGGCAAGATGTCTGAAGAGTAGGGTCCCCAAATCACCTGTCCCCACCAAATTACCTAGATAACCTTCAAATCATCCTGAAAATCTACGAATTCGGCCTGAGATTTAAAGAGAGACCAGCTGGAATGCTACAGTGAGAAGAGTTCGCGCTTCTATCAAGGTAGGAAGACGGGGGGAAAAGAAATAAAGAAACAAAAGGCATCCAAGGGGGAGGGGCCACGCAAGGAGCTGGGCTAACCCAGGGCAAGTATACCCAGGACAGGAAAGCCCCGTCCCAGAGAAGCAGGAGCTTCACCAATCTTCCCAGGCGGAAAGGCGCTTGCAGGGAGTTAGAGCAGGACCCCAGGAGGGCAGGGATGCCCTCGGCCTCCCTGGGACACTAACAGACACCTCCGCGCCCAGGTGAGTGCGCCATACCCCTCGGGCGAGCTCCCTAAAAGACTGCAATGTGCCCGGCTGGACCCGGAGCAGCTGAGAGGGGCTCGGGCAGTGGCTCCACGGAGAGGGGGCTGCGCCAACGGGAGCACGAATCCAACAGCGCAGGCCCCGGAGCACAGGGCGCCGGGACACAGCCCAGGATCCGGCCTCCCCCCGGGACAGGCAGAAGCCAGGAGGGCCCAGGACAGCAAGGACGCTCCTGTCCCCAGCTGAGCAGATCAGCGGCCCCAACCCGGAGCCTCCAGGCCCTGCAGACAGAGAGCTCTGTAGTTCCTGCGGGAGCTGAATCCAGGGCTCCAGAGATGGCCGCAGCCACTGGGGTTGTTCCTCCAGGGGCCTCACGGGGTAAACAAGCCCCACTGAGCCCTGCACCATGCAGGGGGCAGAGCAGTTCCCCCAAGTGCTAACAACTGAAAATCAGCACAACAGGCCCCTCCCCCAGAAGACCAGCTAGACAGACAAGTTCCAGGGGAAGTCAAGGGACTTAGAGTATACAGAATCAGAAGATACTCCCCCGTGGTTTTATTTTTCTTTTTGATATCTGTTTGCTTTCCCCCACCCTTTTTTTTTGCCTTTCTTTCTTTTTCTTCTTTCTTTCTTCTTTTCTTCCTTTTTTTCTTTTTTGTTTTTCTCTTCTCTTTCCTTTATTCTCTCCTCTATTTTTCTCCTTTTCCCAATACAACTTGTTTTTGGCCACTCTGCACTGAGCAAAATGACGAGAAGGAAAACCTCACCTCAAAAGGAAGAATCAGAAACAGTCCTCTCTCCCACAGAGTTACAATATCTCGATTACAATTCAATGTCAGAAAGCCAATTCAGAAGCACTATCATACAGCTACTGGTGGCTCTAGAAAAAATCATAAAGGACTCAAGAGACTTCATGACTGCAGAATTTAGATCCAATCAGGCAGAAATTAAAAATCAATTGAATGAGATGCAATCCAAACTAGAAGTCCTAACAACGAGGGTTAACGAGGTGGAAGAACGAGTGAGTGACATAGAAGACAAGTTGATACCAAAGAGGGAAACTGAGGAAAAAAGAGACAAACAATTAAAAGACCATGAAAATAGATTAAGGGAAATAAACAACAGCCTGAGGAAGAAAAACCTACGTTTAATTGGGGTTCCCGAGGGCGCCGAAAGGGACAGAGGTCCAGAATATGTATTTGAACAAATCATAGCTGAAAACTTTCCTAAACTGGGAAGGGAAACAGGCATTCAGATCCACCTGCACCCCGATGTTTCTAGCAGCAATGTCCACAATAGCCAAACTGTGGAAGAAACAACAAATACCCGCCATTTGCTTCAACGTGGATGGAACTGGAGGGTATTATGCTGAGTGAAGTAAGTCAGTCGGAGAAGGACAAACATTATATGTTCTCATTCATGTGGGGAATATAAATAATAGTGAAAGGGAATATAAGGGAAGGGTGAAGAAATGTGTGGGAAATATCAGAAAGGGAGACATAACGTAAAGACTGCTAACTCTGGGAAACGAACTAGGGGTGGTGGAAGGGGAGGAGGGCGGGGGGTGGGAGTGATTGGGTGACGGGCATTGGGGGTTATTCTGTATGTTGGTAAATTGAACACCAATAAAAAAAAAAAAAGGAAAAAGGAATTTACAAGGGTTTTAGGAGCTCTGCTCCAGACACTGGAGGCTGAGACTAATATATGTTTGTTCTATTATGTTACAACTGTGGGATGCCTGGGTGGCTCAGTGGTTAAGCATCTGCCTTCTGCTCAGGTGTGATCCTGGAGTCCTGGGATCAAGTCCCATCTAGGGCTCCCTGCATGGAGCCTGCTTCTCCCTCTGCCTATGTCTCTGCCTCTCTCTGTGAATAAATAAATAAAATCTAAAAAAAACACAAATAAATTAATTTTTATTAATTTAAATACCATTGTAAGTAAAAGTTGAGAACTGAGATACTTCATTTCTTACAGAAAATTACTATAAATTAATTCTAGCTATAATGTTGAATTTTTGTGTAATTAGATAATTTAATACACTTGCATCTTGTTTTGTCTAGTCTCAATCCCATAGCTCTCAATCTTGGCAGCATAAATTACCTGGGGAGCTTTTATTATTTATTCGTTTGTTTATAAATTTAAATTCAACTAATTAACATATAGTGTATTATAAGTTTAGTGATTCATCAGTTGCAAGTAACACCAGTGCTCATCACCTCAAGTGCCCTGACCCGGGGAGCTCTTATATATATGAAAGACTAGGTATACCTGACTGGCTCAGTCAGTAGACTGTGCCACTCTTGATCTCAGGGTTATATATTCAAGCCCCTCGTTGGGTATAGAGATTACTTAGAAATATAAACCTTGAAAAAAGTTTAAGAAATATTGAAGACTATATCACGCTTCCAGAGATTCTAATTTGATTTGTCTGAGAGGCCCTGAGGTAATTGGATTTTTTCAGAAGTATGCAGGTGTTTCTCACTTGTAGACAAAGCAACTTTGGCATAGACCGAGATAGGAATGATTGCTTAGTAGGGCAAATTACCTATTGAATACAGAGGAAATGGATGATATGATTTGCTCAATGGATACTCAATTTTTCTTACTTCTCTAGTCCCAATCTAATCTCTTTTAGGGTGGTTTTTCAACTTCTTCTCATATAAGTTGTCTACATTCACGTGCTCAATGATCACCAAACGTTCCTTCATTCATTCGTTTATTCATTCAATACTTTGTATGCTGCATTCAAATCTTGGGATTCAAAGAAAATAAGGCATAATTCCTTGGCTTTTACATGCCACAATCTAGTTAAGGGAGTGAACATGTTAACAAATCTTCCTTGTTATAATCCACTGTGTTCTAAGTGATTGTTCTTCATCATGCAGTCAGTTCTTGTTTTCCACACAATTTCTACCATCATCATGGGGCAACTTCAAGATTTCTTTAGATTGTCCATCAAATTTAGCTTCAAATCTCCTGCCCACAATTCAACAACCATTAATTCTATCCACTTCAAGCTCAAACTATGACTTTTACTATGAATCATACATTACAACTTAATATAATTTATCTCTCAACATTTACCAGTAATAATTTTCTTCAAAATTGATACCTTTCTATCTCTTTTACCCCTACTATTAGGTACTGTTAGCTTATGCCCCTTTCTTCTTGATGTCCTCCCAGGAATATCATACTTTAGGTGCCATACTCTATTTCAAGGACAAATTCAATTAATCAGTATTGATGCCTGAAGCAGTATATCAAAAATTTTAAGGCCATATCTCAGATCGAGTAGTAGTGTCTGCCAATAGATATAGGAAACGGGGTGTCAGCATACTTGCCCTCCTACCTTTAACATTGTATTCCCAGACATCAGCATTAACAAAATCACACATGTAACTATTAGATACAAAATTCTTTTTTTAAATAATAAATTTATTTTTTATTGGTGTTCAATTTGCCAACATACAGAATAACACCCAGTGCTCATCCCATCAAGTGCCCCCCTCAGTGCCTGTCGCCCATTCACGCCCACCCCCCGTCCTCCTCCCCTTCCACCACCCCTAGTTCGTTTCCCAGAGTTAGCAGTCTTTATGGTCTGTCTCCCTTTCTGATATTTCCCACACATTTCTTCTCCCTTCCCTTATATTCCCTTTCACTATTATTTATATTCCCCAAATGAATGAGAACATATAATGTTTCTCCTTCTCCGATTGACTCACTTCACTCAGCATAATACCCTCCAGTTCCATCCACGTTGAAGCAAATGGCGGGTATTTGTTGTTTCTAATGGCTGAGTAATATTCCATTGTATACATAAACCACATCTTCTTTATCCATTCACCTTTCGATGGACACCGAGGCTCCTTCCACAGTTCGGCTATTGTGGACATTGCTGCTAGAAATATCGGGGTGCAGGTGTCCCGGCGTTTCATTGCATCTGAATCTTTGGGGTAAATCCCCAACAGTGCAATTGCTGGGTCGTAGGGCATATCTATTTTTAACTCTTTGAGGAACCTCCACACAGTTTTCCAGAGTGGCTGCACCAGTTCACATTCCCACCAACAGGGTAAGAGGGTTCCCTTTTCTCCGCATCCTCTCCAACATTTGTGGTTTCCTGCCTTGTTAATTTTCCCCATTCTCACTGGCTTGAGGTGGTATCACATCGTGGTTTTGATTTGTATTTCCCTGATGGCAAGTGATGCAGAGCATTTTCCCATGTGCATGTTGGCCATGTCTATGTCTTCCTCTGTGAGATTTCTCTTCATGTCTTTTGCCCATTTCATGATTGGATTGTTTGTTTCTTTGCTGTTGAGTTCAAGAAGTACTTTATAGATCTTGGAAACTAGTCCTTTATCTGATACGTCATTTGCAAATATCTTCTCCCATTCTGTAGGTTGTCTTTTAGTTCTGTTGACTGTATCCTTTGCTGTGCAAAAGCTTCTCATCTTGATGAAGTCCCAATAGTTCATTTTTGCTTTTGTTTCTTTTGCCTTCCTGGATGTATCTTGCAAGAAGTTACTCTGGCCGAGTTCAAAAAGGGTGTTGCCTGTGTTCTTCTCTAGGATTTTGATGGACTCTTGTCTCACACTAAGATCTTTCTTCCATTTTGAGTTTATCTTTGTGTATGGTGAAAGAGAGTGGTCTGGTTTCATTCTTCTGCATGTGGATGTCCAATTTTCCCAGCACCATTTATTGAAGAGACTGTCTTTCTTCCAGTGGATAGTCTTTCCTCCTTTATCGAATATTAGTTGGCCATAAAGTTGAGGGTCCACTTCTGGGTTCTCTATTCTGTTCCATTGATCTAGGTGTCTGCTTTTGTGCCAGTACCACACCGTCTTGATGACCACAGCTTTGTAGTACAACCTGAAATCTGGCATTGTGATGCCCCCAGATATGGTTTTCTTTTTTAAAATTCCCCTGGCTATTCGGGGTCTTTTCTGATTCCACACAAATCTTAAAATAATTTGTTCTAACTCTCTGAAGAAAGTCCATGGTATTTTGATAGGGATTGCACTAAACGTGTATATTGCCCTGGGTAACGTTGACATTTTCACAATATTAATTCTGCCAATCCATGGGCATGGAATATTTTTCCATCTCTTTGTGTCTTCCTCAATTTCTTTCAGAAGTGTTCTATAGTTTTGAGGGTATAGATCCTTTACCTCTTTGGTTAGGTTTATTCCTAGGTATCTTATGCTTTTGGGTGCAATTGTAAATGGGATTGACTTCTTAATTTCTCTTTCTTCAGTCTCATTGTTAGTGTATAGAAATGCCACTGACTTCTGGGCATTGATTTTGTATCCTGCCCCGCTGCCAAATTGCTGTATGAGTTCTAGCAATCTTGGGGTGGAGACTTTTGGGTTTTCTATGTAGAGTATCATGTCATCGGCGAAGAGGGAGAGTTTGACTTCTTTGACAATTTGAATGCCTTTAATGTCTTTTTGTTGTCTGATTGCTGAGGCTAGGACTTCCAATACTATGTTGAATAGCAGTGGTGAGAGTGGACATCCCTGTCTTGTTCCTGATCTTAGGGGAAAGGCTCCCAGTGATTCCCCATTGAGAATGATATTTGCTGTGGGCTTTAAGTAGATGGCTTTTAAGATGTCGAAGAATGTTCCCTCTATCCCTACGCTCTGAAGAGTTTTGATCAGAAATGGATGCTGTATTTTGTCAAATGCTTTCTCTGCATCTAATGAGAGGATCATATGGTTCTTGGTTTTTCTCTTGCTGATATGATGAATCACATTGATTGTTTTACGGGTGTTGAACCAGCCTTGTGTCCCGGGGATAAATCCTACTTGGTCATGGTGAATAATTTTCTTAATGTACTGTTGGATCCTATTGGTCAGTGTCTTGTTGAGAATTTTTGCATCCATGTTCATCAGGGATATTGGTCTGTAATTCTCCATTTGGGTGGGGTCTTTGTCTGGTTTTGGAATTAAGGTGATGCTGGCCTCATAGAACGAATTTGGAAGTACTCCATCTCTTTCTATCTTTCCTAACAACTTTACGAGAATAGGTATGGTTTTTTCTTTAAACGTTTGATAGAATTCCCCTGGGAAGCCATCTGGCCCTGGACTCTTGTGTTTTGGGAGGTTTTTGATGACTGCTTCAATTTCCTCCCTGGTTATTGGCCTGTTCAGGTTTTCTATTTCTTCCTGTTCCAGTTTTGGTAGTTTGTGGCTTTCCAGGAATGCGTCCATTTCTTCTAGATTGCCTAATTTATTGGCGTATAGCTGTTCATAATATGTTTTTAAAATCGTTTGTATTTCCTTGGTGTTGGTAGTGATCTCTCCTTTCTCATTCATGATTTTATTGATTTGAGTCTTCTCTCTCTTCTTTTTAATAAGGCTGGCTAATGGTTTATCTATCTTATTAATTCTTTCAAAGAACCAACTCCTGGTTCTGTTGATCTGTTCCACAGTTCTTCTGGTCTCGATTTCGTTGAGTTCTGCTCGAATCTTTATTAACTCTCTTCTTCTCCTGGGTGTAGGATCTATTTGCTGTTTTTTCTCTAGCTCCTTTATGTGTAAGGTTAGCTTTTGTATTTGAGTTCTTTCCAGTTTTTGAATGGATGCTTGTATTGCGATGTATTTCCCCCTTAGCACTGCTTTTGCTGCATCCCAAAGATTTTGAACGGTTGTATCTTCATTCTCATTAGTTTCCATGAATCTTTTAAATTCTTCCTTAATTTCCTGGTTGACCCTTTCATCTTTTAGCAGGATGGTCCTTAACCTCCACGTGTTTGAGGTCCTTCCAAACTTCTTGTTGTGATTTAGTTCTAATTTCAAGGCATTATGGTCTGAGAATATGCAGGGGACGATCCCAATCTTTTGGTATCGGTTCAGACCCGATTTGTTGACCCAGTATGTGGTCTATTCTGGAGAAAGTTCCATGTGCCCTTGAGAAGAATGTGTATTCAGTTGAGTTTGGATGTAAAGTTCTGTAGATATCTGTGAAATCCATCTGGTCCAGTGTATCATTTAAAGCTCTCATTTCTTTGGAGATGTTGTGCTTAGAAGACCTATCAAGGGTAGAAAGAGCTAGATTGAAGTCACCAAGTATAAGTGTATTATTATCTAAGTATTTCTTCACTTTGGTTAATAATTGATTGATATATTTGGCAGCTCCCACCTTCGGGGCATATATATTGAGGATTGTTAAGTCCTCTTGTTGGATAGACCCTTTAAGTATGAGATAGTGTCCCTCTTCATCTCTTACTACAGTCTTCGGGGTAAATTTTAGTTTATCTGATATAAGGATGGCTACCCCTGCTTTCTTTTGAGGACCATTCGAATGGTAAATGGTTCTCCAACCTTTTATTTTCAGGCTGTAGGTGTCCTTCTATCTAAAATGAGTCTCTTGTAGACAGCAAATAGATGGGTCCTGCTTTTTTATCCAGTCTGAAACCCTGCGCCTTTTGATGGGGTCATTAAGCCCGTTCACGTTCAGAGTTACTATTGAGAGATATGAGTTTAGTGTCATTATGATATGTATTCAGTCCTTGTTTTTGTGGATTGTTCCACTGAACTTCTTCTTAAAGGGGAATTTTATGAGTCACCCTTAAAATTTTTTGCAGAGCTGGTTTGGAGGTCACATATTCTTTCAGTTGCTGCCTGTCTTGGAAGCTCTTTATCTCTCCTTCCATTTTGAATGAGAGCCTTGCTGGATAAAGTATTCTTGGTTGCATGTTCTTCTCATTTAGGACCCTGAATATATCCTGCCAGCCCTTTCTGGCCTGCCTGGTCTCTGTGGAGAGGTCTGCTGTTACCCTAATACTCCTCCCCATAAAAGTCAGGGATTTCTTGTCTCTTGCTGCTTTAAGGATCTTCTCTTTATCTTTGGAATTTGCAAGCTTCACTATTAAATGTCGAGGTGTTGAAAGGTTTTTATTGATTTTAGGGGGGGAGCTCTCTATTTCCTGGATCTGAATGCCTGTTTCCCTTCCCAGATCAGGAAAGTTTTCAGCTAGAATTTGTTCAAATACATATTCTGTCCCTCTGTCCCTTTCGGCGCCCTCGGGAACCCCAATTAAACGTAAGTTTTTCTTCCTCAGGCTGTTGTTTATTTCCCTTAATCTATCTTCATGATCTTTTAATTGTTTGTCTCTTTTTTCCTCAGTTTCCCTCTTTGCTATCAACTTGTCTTCTATGTCACTCACTCGTTCTTCCACCTCGTTAACCCTCGTTGTTAGGACTTCTAGTTTGGATTGCATCTCATTCAATTGATTTTTAATTTCTGCCTGATTGGATCTAAATTCTGCAGTCATGAAGTCTCTTGAGTCCTTTATGCTTTTTTCTAGAGCCACCAGTAGCTGTATAATAGTGCTTCTGAATTGGCTTTCTGACATTGAATTGTAATCCAGATTTTGTAACTGTGTGGGAGAGAGGACTGTTTCTGATTCTTTCTTTTGAGGTGAGGTTTTCCTTCTAGTCATTTTGCTCAGTGCAGAGTGGCCAAAAGCAAGTTGTATTGGGAAAAGGAAAAAAGAGAGGAGAGAAAGAAGGAAAGAAAAGAGAAAGGGAAAAAAAAGGAAGAAAAAAACGAAAAAAAAGAAGAAAAAGAGAAAGAAAAAGAAAGAAAGGAAAAAAGGGGGGTGCGGGAAGGAAACAAATCAAAAAGCAAAACAAAACAAAACAAAACAACAACAAAAAAAATAAGAAAAAAAGAACCACGGGGGAGTATCTTCTGATTCTGTGTAGTCCCTTGGCTTCCCCTGGAAATTGTCCGTCTAGCTGGTCTTCTGGGGTAGGGGCCTGTTGTGCTTGGGTAACACCTGTTGTTTCAGGTGTTAGCAGTTGGGGGAGCTGCTGTGCCCCTGCCTGGTGCAGGGCTCAGTGGGGGTTTTTTTACCCCGTGAGGCCCCAGGAGCAACAGCCCCAGTTGCAGGGCCAGGTCTGGAGCCCTGGAGTCAGCTCCGGCAGTAGCTCCGGAGCTCTCCGTCTGCAAGGCCTGGAGGCTCCGGGGCGGGGCCGCTGATCTGCTCAGCTCGGGGCAGGAGCGTCCTTGCTGTTCTGGGCCCTCCAGGCCTCTGTCTGTCCCGGGGGAGGCCGGATCCTGGGCTGTGTCCGGGCGCCCTGTGCTCCAGGGCCTGCGCTGTTGGATTCGGGCTCCCGCCCGCAGCCCCCTCCGCGGAGCCCCCGCCTGAGCCCCTCCGAGCTGCTCCGGATCCCGCCGTGCGCGCTGCAGCCCTTAGGGAGCTCGGCGCACTCTCCTGGGCGCGCAGGTGTCTGTTACTGTCCTAGGGAGCCCGAGGGCATCCCCGCCCTCCTGGGGTCCTGCTCCAACTCCCTGCGAGCCCCTTTCCACCCGGGAAGGTTGGTGCAGCTCCTGCTTCTCCGGGACGGGGCTCCTGTCCTGGGGACACTCGCCCCGGCCTCAGCCCGGCTCCTCGCGGGGCCCCTCCCCCTTGGAGGCCTTTTGTTTCTTTATTTCTTTTTTCCCCGTCTTCCTACCTTGATAGAAGCGCGAACTCTTCTCACTGTAGCATTCCAGGTGTTCTCTCTTTAATTCTCAGGCCGAATTCGTAGATTTTCAGGATAATTTGAAGGTTTTCTAGGTGATTTGGTGGGGACAGGTGATTTGGAGACCCTACTCTTCCGGCATCTTGCCCCTCCTCCCCTTGTAAATTCCTAAGTGATAAAAAGCACCAGGAGCATCTTCTGTTACAATATTTGCTCTTTGACCTAGATTCCAGACCCAGGGCTCCTGAAACTTATGCAAATTCCCAAGTGATAAAAGGACTAGTGATGTGGGAAACAAAGGCAAAAATGTAGATTAAATTAAAATATCCTGGGATACCTGGGTGCCTCAGTGGTTGAGCATCAGCCTTCAGCTCAGGGCATGACCCCAGGATCCGGGATCAAGTCCCACATTGGGCACCTTGCAGGAGGCCTGCTTCTCCCTCTGCCTGTGTCTCTGCCTCTCTCTCTATCTCTCATGAATAAATAAATAAAATCTTTTTAAAAAAATCTCCTTACAGCTTGCAGACTTCTGAGAAACACCTGAAACATGCAGAGTGTGAGGTTCCTCAAGGAACTCTTGGCTGCCTTTGTGACTTACTGTTTAAAAGGGACTTTATCCTGGCAACAGCTGGCCTCTCAAGGTCCTGATAGCCTTGCTTCCAGATTTCTGAGAGACTTGCACTATCCCCAATCCCCACTAATTAAAATGTATACACTCCTCACAATCCCAGTGTAGCTCTTTCTGTCCACAGGTCCTGTCTTATGTATAGGGAAGGAGTTAAGGTATAGGTAGGAGAGATAGGAGGCCCCTGACTCCCCTGACTAGGCTCTGAAACTATTCCTGGCAGATGTAGATGCTGTGACAGAGCTGAACAAGAGATAAGGGAACAAACTAAGATGGCACAAGAATCTCAAGGCCATGAGCTTCCTAGTCGGATATCAATAAAAGATTGCCACTAAAATCCCTCAGTGGGAACCCTTTGAGGACCCCTCTGATTTTGGAGAGCTTTTTTCTTTCCTTTCTGCCCTCATCTTCACTTAATAAACTTTCACTTCACTTCACCCTTTTGTATCCACAAGATTCATTCCTCAACTCTGTGAGACAAGAACCCTGCAATCCTGCAACACTAGAAGCATTTTTTGTTCCAGTGAGGTGACTCTAGGTGGGATCTTGGATGGTGATTGGTCACTAGAAAGTCCAAGCCAAGATTAGATGCTTGAAGTTTTCAGCCTTATCAACCCTATCCCCATCCTCCAGAAATGGGACAAGGGCTGGAAATGGAGTTAATAATTGACCATACCTATGTGAGGAAGTCTCCATAAAATCCCAATAGTGTGGAATTCAAAGAGCTTCTAGGTTGGTGAAAACATCCACATACCAAGAGAGTGATGTACCCCAAAAGCATGGAGCTAGAAGTTCTGGTGCTCAAAACTATCCTAGACCTCATCCTATGTATCTCTTCAACTGACTATTCCTTTGTATCTTTAATCATATCCTTTAATAAACTGGTAAAAATAAGTGTTTCCCTGAGCCCTGTGAGTCACTGTAACAAATTAATCAAATATAAAGAGGGAGTTATGGGAGGCTCGGATTGTAATCCATCAGTCAAAAGCACAGGTCTTGTGGGCCTGAGTTCTTAACCTGTGGACCTGATGCTATCATCAGGCAGATAGTGCCAGAACTGAATTGAACTGAGTTAAATCATAGGACACCCAGCTGGTGCAGCAGATTATTACTTGGTGGGGGAAAAACCCACACACATCTGGTGTCAGAAGTGTTGTGAGTGTGGCAATACTGTGAAAATAAAGGAGAAACACATGAGGAGGACTGGGTTTTACCCTAACACAGCAGTTCTATAAGGTTTTCCTCCGTGTATTTTGATGCTCTTTTATTAGGTACATAAACATAATTGTTATGTTCTCTTACCTAATTGACTAATTTATCTTTATTAAATATCCTTATTTTAATGTGGTAATAGTCTTTGCCCTAAAATCTACTTTGTCTTTTCCTTACACTAGAGTTAACATGATATTTTTTTTATCAAACATTTTATTTTTATTCTTTTTGTCTTTAAAAGAAAAATGATCTTCTTATAGGCAGCAGATAGTTATTTCATTTTTATCCAACCTGCCAATCTAAGACATTAAACTGGAATGTTCAGACCAGTTACGTTTCATCATTATTGATACAGTTTGGTTTTGAGTAAATACTTTTCTATCTTTTATTTGTCCTATTTGTTCCTTTTTCTCTCATTTTCTGCCTTCTTTTCCATTAGTCAAGTATTTTTCTGAATCCATTTTATCCCTGTTGTAAGCTTATTACCTATAATTTTTAATTTTTTTTAATTTTCATGGTCTGTCTTGGATTTATGGCATATATTTTTAACTTACTGTAGTCTACCTTCATGTCATATTATACCAGTTTGGGGATCCCTGGATGGCTCAGTGGTTTAGTGCCTCCCTTCGGCCCAGGGTATGATCCTGGAGTCCCGGAATCGAGTTCCATGTAGGGCTCCCTGCATGGAGCCTGCTTCCCTCTGCCTGTGTCTCTGCCTCTCTCTCTCTCTCTCTCTCTCTCTCTCTCTGTGTCTCTCATGAATAAATAAAATCTTTAAAAATATATTATACCAGCTTGTGTACAATCTATGATCCTTAAAATAGCTTACTCATTTTTGCCTCTTGACCTTTATTCCATTGTTATATACATTTTACTTTTACATATGTTATAAAACTTACAATATATATTATTATTTAGTTTTCTTTTAAAAAGTTTTAAATAATAAAAACATTTTATTATCCACTTTATTACCATTTCTAGATGAAAAATACACTTTTGTGTGTCTTCTCCACTCTCAGTACTTTACTATAAATACTATTTCACTTCTAACACCAGATGTGTGTGGATATGTGTGTGTGTTGGGGGATATAACCCCATACCAAACAATTATGCACTAGTTGAGTTTCCTACAATTTAATTCCACAGGTTAAAGTGTCAGTCCCACAAAATTGCTCCCCACAACTTCAGACACCAATAGCAAGTCGAAGTTGTTTCCTGTGATTCTGACCTACTTGATAGGGGAACAGGATTAGGTGAGGACAAAGCACAAGCCTGAGGCAGCACATTGACAAATCCTTGAAACAGGCAGAGGGACATTCCTCTACAGATTCAACTGCCTTGATGTTAATAATCTTGCTAAGAGCAAATGGCAATCTTAGCCCGACCCCCAGGATCCTGTAAGTCTACTTTAACATATAAAAATTTCTTTAGGGGCAGCCCGGGTGGCTCAGTGGTTTAGTACTGCCTTCAGCCCAGGGCGTGATCCTAGAGACCTGGGATCCAGTCCCACCTCAGCCTCCCTGCATGTAGCCTGCTTCTCCCTCTGCCTATGTCTCTGCCTCTCTCTCTCTCTCTCTCTCTGTCTCTCTCATAAATAAGTAAGTAAGTAAGTAAATAAATAAATAAATAAATAAATAAATAAATAAATAATTTTAAAAAAAAATTCCTTTAGAAATTTCCCTTTATCTCTAAACCACCAAGATACGTGTTGGCAATCATCCTCCAAGCACATGGCCCACTGATATACATCTGAAGGGCCTCATGACTCAGGTTATATTAGATGGTAATAAATGACCTTTTCCCAACAATGGCTAGCCCCGTCAAGGTTCTGGAAACCTTGCTTCCAAAATTCCTTAGAGAGTACGCCATCCTCAAACCCCTCCCAACTCCCAGGTATATAATCAGCCACCCCTCATAGGCCCAGGGCAGCAGCTCTTCCTGCCCATGGGTCCTGTCCCTGTACTTAATAAAACCACCATTAGCACCAAAGACGTCTCAAGAATTCTTTCTTGGTCATCAGCTCTGGACCTGACCCCACCAAACTTCATCTATATTCCAAAACTTCATCATACTATGAATCAGAGTTTCATATTATCCCTCTTCAAGTTTGATTAATTTGCTAAAGCAGCTCTTATAAGGTAGAAAAATATTTACTTACTAGATTACTGATTTATTATAAAAGAATATAACTCAGGAACAGGCAGATGGAGGAGATACATTGGGCAGAGTTTCCATGCTCTCTTCGGGCACACAATTCTCCTTACATCTCCAAATATTCACTAACCTGGAAGTTCTCTGAACCCATTCATTTGAGTTTTTCATCGAGGCTTTATTACATAGGCATGATGGATTAAATCTTTGGCTATTAGTGATTGAACTCAATCTCCAGCCCCTCTCCCTTTCCTTCAGTTTGGGGCAGGGCAGGAGCAGGGGTGTGGGTGTAGATAGAACTAAAAATTCCAACCCCGTTATCAAGGTTGGTTCCCCTGGCAACCAGCCCGCATCCATAGAGGCTTTCCAAAAGTCGCTCATTAGCATAACCTCAGGTACGGTTGAAAGGGGTTTGTTATGAATAAAAAGAGACATCCACTTCAC
The DNA here is from genome assembly GCF_053574225.1 of Canis aureus. Lineage (NCBI taxonomy): Eukaryota > Metazoa > Chordata > Mammalia > Carnivora > Canidae > Canis > Canis aureus. The sequence goes on along the minus strand of NC_135649.1, from coordinate 80,086,977 downwards.
CTTTATGCTCTGAAGCTATTTCAGGAACTGAGGACAAAAGACCAAATACTATAACAAAAGATGTCCCTACAGCTCTTGAGAAATTACAAGGATTTTATGGGACGCCTGGGTGGCTCAGCAGTTAAGAGTCTGCCTTCAGCTCAGTGCGTGATCCTGGAGTCCCTGAATTGAGTCCCTGGATAGAGTCCCTGGATAAAGTCCCTGGATCAAGTCCCTGGATGGAGTCCCCGGATCGAGTCCCACATCAGGCTCCCTGAATGGAGCCTGCTTCTCCCTCTGCCTGTGTCTCTGCCTCTCTTTGTGTGTGTCTCTCATGAATAAATAAATAAAATATTTTTAAAAAAGGAAATTACAAGAATTTTATAAAACATGTGCCAGGAATAGTGAACAAAGACCAAATATGTATTTATTATAAGCAGCAATATCACACCATTTCTGGCCATCTTCATTCCTTTCTATAGGTGCATATTTTTATCTATCATTTTCCTTCTGCATAAAACACTTTCTTTAACATTTCTTATAGTAAAGGTCTGCTAGTGGTAAATTATTTCAGCTTTTTGTGGAGGCCGAGAAAAATTAAGGCCATCCCACCTAAAGTTTAGCATTAGCACAAGTACAGCCATCTTAGGCCCCTGTGAATAAGAGCTGAACCTTATGGGAAAAACTGCAGAATGTCCTCAATGTCCTCGGCAGGGAATCCCATATCAGAAAGACAACAGAGCTCAGAATTGCCCTCGGCAGAGAATCCCATATCAGAAAGACAACAGAGCCCACGCCCATGGTAGAAAGTCCCATATTAGAATGAGAACAGAGCTCAATGCCCTTGAAAGCCCCACATCAGAATGTAAACAGAACTTGGAGAAATTCTTCCACCCCTTCTGAAAATCCCCTAGACCAGCCTATAAAAAACCCAGCTGTAACCCACTTCGGGGTCCAAGTCCCTGCTTCGCTGTGTCCAGCACACTTGGATCCAAGCTCTAGCTTGCAAATAAACCCTCATGCGCTTGCATAGGTGTGGGCTCCTTGGTGGTTTCTCGTATTCACAATCTTGGGGACAACATTTTGTAAGTCTGAAAAAAGTCTTTATTTTACCTTCACTTTCGAAAGATATTCTTGTCAGATATGGAATTTTACCTTGACTTTTTTTTCTCTCAGTATGTTAAAAATGTTTCCTCACTGTATTGCATGCATTGTTTCCAAGAAGAAATAAGATGTCATCGTTATTTTTGTTACTCCAGACATAACATGCCTTTTATCTCTGGATGTTTTAAAGATTTTCTTTTTCACTGGTTTTAATAAATTTGGTCATGATATACACAGGATGTAGATTTCTTCATTTTTCTTGTGCTTGGAATTTATCTTCCTGGTTCTGTATGGTTCTGTATGTTTATAGTTTTCATCAATTTAGAAATTTTCAGCTATTATTTCTTCAAATTTTCTCTATCTCCTTCCCCTCTCCTCTTTCAGACCCTCCAATTACCCGTCCATTTGTCACTTGGTAAATTGTCCCACAACTTACTGATCTCACTGATACTCTGTTCAGTTTGTAAGGATTCATTTTTTTCCTCTGTGTTTTATTTTGGACAGCTTATACTATCAACTACATTAATCTTTTTTTTTCTGCAGCCTAATCTGCCATTAATTCTATCCATCATATTTACATTGAACAAAGTTTAGTTTTCATCTCCATTATGTCTATTTGGGTCTTTTTATAAATATTCCATCTCTACTTAATTTTCTGAATAGATGGAATATAGCTATAATGTCTATTTAAATGTCTATGACTCCTAATTCTTTTTTAAAAAAGATTTTATTTATTTGAGAGGGAGACAGAGAAAGTGAGAGAGAGCACAAGAGCAAGGGGAGGGAGAAGCAGACTCTCCACTGAGCAGGAAAGCAAGGTAGGGCTCAGTCCCCGGATGCTAGGTTTAAGATCTGGGCAAAAGGCAGACACTTGACTGAGCCGCCCACTGCCCTTATGCTCCTAATTCTAACATCTTTATCAGCCTTGGATCAGTTTCAATTGTTTTAATTTTCTCTTCGATGTAATTTATATTTTTATGCATTCTTTTCATTCTTTGTGATGTTTAGTTGTATATTAGCCAGACATTGTAGATTTTACCTTGTTCAATGCTGAATACGTCTATATTCCTTTAAATATTCTTGACATAGTTCTGTGACATGTTAAGGTACCAGGACATACTTGGATCCTTTTGAGTCATGCTTTTTAAGTTTTGTTACAGGATTGGAACAGTGTTCAACCTAGGCCTAATTATTTCCCTACCAAAGCCACCCTTCCGCATACTTGATCCAGTGCCCAATGATTTTTGAGGTTTTTTAGTATGGCTGGTGGGAACAGGCATTGTTTCTGGTCCTGAATTCACCCCACAGTTAGCTCTAATTCTTTTGGATGATTCTCTACCTGGCCTGGAGGGTACTTT